>NC_143012.1:141767452-141952452 GCF_055824585.1 Amblyomma mixtum | reverse complement strand
AAAGCCAGAGACTCCCTCTCATTTGTCTCTGTTTTCCCAGAGGTCTGTGAAAAGTTGACCTCTGGGACATGGAAAGTTGGTGCAGCAGAAGGCTGCTTGGTAAAGGGCCGAGACGGGCGCGCATCAGCGACGCTGTACTGCGTGCCCACCGAGACGAGAGGCCGCCCGGCCTTCCGGCGCGCTGAGTCAGCGTAGGATGCTCCGCAGATTAGCGAGAGCTCCTTCCGCGCTTCTGACAATGGTATGTTTTCTCTTACTTTGATCTGTATTCCTTTTTTCTCATTTTGAAATGCCTGACATGTCAGTGAGGACGCGGCGTGGGGCCCTTGACAGCTGAGACATTCTGCTCGAGTGGCACTGTAGCTATCAGTTGTGTGCTCATGATCACTGCACTTCGCAAGGGTAAGTTTTCAGCGGCATGTTTTAGATCCGTTGTGGAAGCATCTTCTCAGGTTTTGTACGCAGGGACGGATTTTACAGTGAATGAATTCTGCTTTCACAGCATCTGGTAGACAGGAACTCAAAAATGTCAGGATGATATTGGTGTCATCATCTCTTCACCGTTGCGCCTTATCGTGATGCGGTGAAAGGTAATGGCATCTTTATCCCGGAAGCCTTCAAGCAGGTCTGAATCTGTTTCGCGGATGAGATCGCGTTCGGATATGGCACCTTGTACAGTGTTCTGGCTGCGGGGGAAAGGGGGGGGGTGATGGACACCAGGGGGTGAGCGAATTGTTTTTGCTTGAATAAGATGTCTGAGCATACTTTGTGACACTTAGACAAGAAGGTCACCGGATGCGAGTTTTCTTGCAGTATAGTTTTTGCCTATCATTTTATCGAGGGTCCTAGCAGTAACAAACACAGACATTCCGACCACCGGGTCATCTACAAGAAAGTGGATGATCAGTAAACGAGGAAAATGCTGACAGCCAGGTAAGGTTCTTGCTAAACTTATCAGTGCAGTTCCTTTTCAGGGACCAATCAGGTTTTTTTTTCGAAGAATTGCTGATGCAACATGGGTATACTGATGGTTCGTGAAATGTCGCCTGTGTGTCGCCGTATTATTCACAGGAAGGTCCCGGAACCCCCCGACTGGCCTGAGCTTGACCATGGCCCCGACCGCCGCCGTTCCTAGTTTCTACCCTTCACCTTAAAATCTTTCACCACGGTGAGGATTACAGGAATCTTATTTCCTTCAAAACGTCATTAAACTGCCCACACGCGTAACTCCCTCGTCAGCAACAATGCTTGACCTGTTAATTGTCAGCAAGTCGACTGTACTTATATCGGCAGGAGTCATTGAGAGCACCCTCACTGACAATCTTCCAGTTTACGCAATTTGTACTTATGATGTCACACAAACTAACCCTAGCATGAAAATACAAAAGAAAATGCAGTATATTAATTGTGACACGTTAGATACTTTCAGAAGAGCTGTTATCAAGTTTGACTGGGGGCCTGTACTGAAATATAGAAATGCTGATGAAGCATTCCATTTTTTCTTAGAACAGTTCATTTTAATTTGTAGAGAATGTTTTCCATACAAGATGGTTAAAGCAGCTGAAAAGGCTCGCAAGCCCTGGGTCACGGCCCATATTCTTAAAATGATTTCAAAGAAAAACAAACTGTATCAGAAATTCCTTAAAAGTCGCGACTCAGAAGACTTCTTAGTCTTCAAACTACATCGGAATAAACTAAATGCTGTCCTAAAGAAAGCGAAAAATTTCTATCACATCAACCTATTTTATGGCATCAAAGATCAGAAGATCGTTTGAAAAAGATTAAACACACTGTTGTGTAAGGAGCAGTCTAATGTGCCTAGCAGTTTAATTATTGATAACGAAACATTTACCGGTAAAGGTGTTCTCAATAATTACAGGCCTATATCTATTTTGCCAATATTTTCCAAGGGCTTAGAGCGAATAATTTTTGTACGCCTGTCTGATTTCCTTCGAAAATATAATGTCATTACAATGAAACAGTTCGGATTTAGGCAGCACTCATCTACAGAACTGGCACTGCTCCGACAAAAAGAATTCATTCTCACGAACATCGAGAACAAAATGATCACTTTAGGAATATTTGTAGACTTCTCAAAAGCCTTTGACCGAATAAATAATACTACCCTTCTCTTAAAACTTTCTGCATACGGTATTAGGGATAAGATGCTTAATTTAATATCCAATTATCTCAGTAACCGCGAACAGTTTCTCACTGTTGATAATTTTCACTCTGCTTACAGGCCTCTTAAACATGGAGTTCCCCAGGAAAGCTTACTGGGTCCGCTGCTATTCAATATATGTATTAACGATCTAATAAATATGGATAAAAAAGTTGAATATGTAATGTATGCAGACGACACCACTTGCTTTTTAACTGGCTCAGACGTAAATGGCTTAGTGGCAAAAGGAAATGAAGTCTTGGATAAACTGCATCTGTGGTCTATCAAAAATTCTCTCTGAGTTAACTCAAGTAAAAAAAAAGCTGTATTTTTCAGAGCCAAAAACACGAATTATAACATAGAAAATCCTCTGAGATTGGGGGTGAATGACATAAAAATAGCTAAGGTAGTCAAATCCCTGGGTGTTTACTTTAATGAATACATGCTGTGGGATGCTCATATTGAGCATTTACAGACCAAGTTGTCTCGTACAGTCGGAATTCTTAGAAAACTCCAATATATGCTACCTGAGAAAACCAAGCTTCTTTTGTATAACGCACTGTTCGAATCCAATATAAAATATTGTAACTTAATCTGGGGCAGCACTACAGCCACCAATAGAAACAAGCTGTTAAAGGTACAAAAAACCGCGCTGAAAGCAATAGCAAATGTGCCTTCTTTTTCGTCTTCTGGGCCTTTATACTCAAAATATAATATAATTAAAGTTTCCTCGTTTTATGATTTGCGCCTCCTCCAACTGTACAAATCCTTGTCCGAACGTCGAATGCCGTTCTTAGAAGAAACTATCAATTTACGCGAAAATACGCGCTCCCATCTAACTCGCCATTATGAAGTTTGGTATGTTCCACGTCCTCGCACTAATTACAGATTTCAAACACTAAATTACGCCTTACCTGCTTTGCTTAATCAATTTCGCCTACCCAGCTCTTCCGTTCGTTTACCTTCGAACCAGCAGATGAAAACTTATTTTTATAATATTTGCTAGCCTTGCCTTTGCGATGCCTTGATTGCTCTTTGTGTTGGAATGTGTTTGCTTTAAAATGCCTTTTCTTTTTGTATGTGATGTAAGATATATTATGTTGATTGCTTTTCCGGTTGCGGATAAACCGCACATTCTTATTTTCTCGATTTCTTTTTTGCTATGTTCAAATTGTGAACTAAGTGCTTTGTATGTTTGTATGTATGTTTTATATGATTTCATTATCCTTGCCGCCGATGTAGTTCAGGGGAAGGGAACGTTGTCAAGCCCGAATATTGCGGCTTTTTTTCCCTCCTCCTCAGCCATGTGACTTTCCTTACATGTCTGGAATAAAGTTGACTTGACTTGGTATAGGGGCTAAGGGTCAGTGGCGACGCCAAGCAGCAAACTAGCTAGCCTTGTTACAAGGCCCTACCGGGAAAGGTATATTCGCTGCATACTGGTTCAAATACTCAGCCATTAACATGGCTTACAGTGAAGCATGGTTTCACCTTTTAATCCTTATACACCCACCCACAACCAAGCATATTTAGAACAGAACATCTCCTTAGCGTTACCGTCTTCTGTGTTACTTGTTTTCAAATCACTTTTGCAGTATCAGCTGGTCATTATAACGCCACATGACACAAACCTAACTTCGCTAAGATCCTCGGATAAGTCCAGACCTGAGCTGTTCTTTTTATTCTCTCAAACTATTCTTGAAGTTCCAGTGTCACCGCACTAAAGGTGAATCTGAAAATTTCTTTGTCTCGTGCACAAACTGCAGCTTTTTTTACTCTTTACCGTGACATAACCAACTAGTCTGTTCTAACTCGTGGTTCCTTCTAAACAACCCGCACAAGCACCGTTGTGCCTCAGTCAGATTATGCCACTGCATTTCAAGATTCCCTTTAGTTTGCGTTTCGACCGTGTAAAATCACTCCAATGTGCTATTTTGAATAACTGACCAATAGTTTAAAGCACGCAATCGTAGCTATTTTAAAAATGGGATTATCCCAGTTTTAATGAAGGACAGCTGTTAGTAGAACAGTGTGGCGAGCGGCTACTTGGTACGACATTATAAAAACGATAACTGCGCAAAAAGAACGCGTAAAGAGTCTGCGCTTATCCCGTGATCATGTTCTCTCTTTTTCCGTACCTTTTTGAGCAGTTCTTGTTTTTATAAGGTTTTTAGAAGCCTGCACTGCAGCCTGGCTTGTTCAAGTCACTGTGATTGTCCTAATCGAGAATTCGCAACAAGAATCGCGTCGTCGCCCTGAAATCGCTATTGTAGGTTTGGGGGCAACATACCTTTTCAGTAAGTTTTAAAGCACAGTACCCTTAGGAACCGCGATCAAAATCTCTGAAGGATACGTAGCAGAAACAATCTCGTGTGCTCGCTTCGGTTGCGATCACTGCAACGAATGCAACTAGCTACACAAAGCTAAATACATTTCAGCATTCGAGAAAACACCGCGTGCGTACTGAGCTTTCACGGATGCACTTCCGCTGCCCTGACGGAAACAATTTCACTACGCGGACAATTGTCACTGTGCTGTTCCGCTTATGCACGTAAATTCACCGTGAGCAGTTGTTACCCGTCGTTGCTCATGGTGATTAAAACTCATTAAAATTTTAGCAAGTCGGAATCTTTTAAAGTGCGCAAGGAGGGGCGAGCTTTCGAGCACCTCTCCCCTGAGGTCATGTGACCAAAGTAGGTCTGGGTGGTGAAGGCAGTGCAGAGGCTGCTGGAACAAACTCCCTCGGTCTTGTCCAGGGGGCAGGTACTCGTGACCGAGTTAGGCCTGGCCATATGCGGAGTTAGCGTGGCCGTTCTATGGCGGGGTAAGGAGGCGGACGGGGGGGGGGGGGGGGGATGGGCGCAGGTATTACCTGTAAGCAGCGGACCAGGGGTTGTCCTCTGAATTTTGACACTTTGTAGATCTGCTCTCGTCTCTTACAACTCATCCCATCAGCAGCCCATGAGCTTGTTCAGCTGTGACATCACGACTGACGAAGAGTGCACAGCAGTTAACAAGGACCAGTTACAGCGGAGATGGAAAGAAAAAGGAACAATAAGACGCCTAAGGGCTGCGCTGTTCGAATTTCTTTTCATCATGTTTTTACTTGGGTAGTAGTAGCGTAAGCACTTTCCCGTCCTCCATGATTCATTCTAAGATGGCTCTAACGTCTTTTTCTTGCCATCCAGGTAAAAACGCGATGAAAAAAATCGAGCAGCGAAGCGCGTAGGTGCCGAGTTCGATTCACTTTTCATCGCGATTGTGGATCATGCAAAAGCTTATAAATAAGTACTTCCCATGAAAGGCAATAAAAAGGTGGCATCGGTACGCCTGAAGTGAAGGGACACATGCCTTAAGCGAACGCACACAAAATGCACATCGGCGGCTGTCGATTGTTTACTCGGCGTGTTTCCTGCAATGTGAGCAGCCATGCTAAACAAATGTGATGGCCACATCAAGCCGAAAGTGCATTGAAAAAATATTTGATAGACACCTGCACGTCAAACATAAGCCGCCTACCAGAGTCATGGCATTCAGTCCAACTTGATCACTAGGCCACTGGGTCACATCGATGGACGTAAGCGTGTAGCTGCTCTGCAGAACCGTGGCCAACTTTTGCAAAACCAGTGTGTCTCCTTCGTCGGCCAGGGCCAGCTTCAGGCTATGCAGACGCTGACTTCGCGCAACCCAGTCGCAAAGCACTTGCGCGTCTTCCTCGCTCACAGAGAGCCCTGCGAGGACGCGGAAGAACTTGGTCAATTTTTGAAAGAGCACCAAGGAATATTTAACCGCAGTTAGACTGCCACTCAGTTAAACGCTTAGGGGTACTACAAATTAGCTGAAAAAAGTCGCAAACCTCAAAACAAATGCGCTAATAAACGAAGATAGAAGGAAGAGGAAAAGGAAAATCAAACTCACGCAGTGCACATTTTTTAGTGGGAAATGGTGCGCCGTTTTCTCAGGTATTAATGGGCAATTTTCGTCGCATTAATAGGGACAAGAACTGCGATTAAGATATGCGTTCATGCTCCCTGCCTTGAAGACGGAGCCAGCGTTACAAGAAACTTGAGGGGAGACTTAAGCTCTCCTTGAAGGGTATTCCGCGATAGCATTTATAGGTTCCTTCACTTACCTGGGGTCCTCTTTCCTCATCGCTTCTCAGGCAGGGCAGTTCTCTACTTAACGTGCATAGATCGCGGAAGGTCGTAACTGGCACAGTGGTGCAATTGCTAAGCGAGGTACTATCGCGCTCACTATAACTTGCAACCCGCGAGCGTGTGGCTGCAGCGATTTCGGAAGAATGGTGGGGCCGACAAGCGGCGCGCCTGAAAGCTAAGTGGAAAGGATTCTGCTGTTCCATCAGCGAGGAGCATACCCCGCGTCCTCTCTTTGATTCTCACAGGCGCCGGCCGTCTAGCCTTGCACAGGTGTGGTTTTATGGTGGGGCCGACGCTTTATGCTAAGGCCGGTGGCGTAATTATGAGCTGAAGCAGTGAGCTACGAGAGCGAGCAGTCGCAGGAAGACCTGTAATTAATTCAGCGACATAAAACACCCCTGTACGAACAGTTCTATTTGTCAGAACGAAAAGTAAACAAATCAGGCGGAACGATGACCGTCGTTCGAAGAAAAGAAATAAAAACAGACTGAAGACGCCTAATAGCGGGTCATCCTTCCATGAGCGCTGATCATTTCACGCATCCTCGACGGAAGGGACGCATAGAGGGCATCAACGTAGCTCGTGTCCGCTCGGACAGCATGCCACGCTGCTTGGATGGCTATCCACAAGTCGTCGTGAGATGCGCTGTTGAGGCCTTGCTTGCATAATGTGCTCTTCATTCGACACCTGAAATGCTCAATAATATTAACGTTCGCACCCTTAGGGATCTATGAAGCTTGGGTACACCACGTTCCTGTAGCAATGTCTTGACCTGCCTTGCTGTGTGGATGGGAGATAGATCTTGCTAACAAACAGAAGTTTTCGTCGGGAAACGGGCCATCCAAGACATAAGGAATCGCTGTGCAGTTCAAGATCTCACAGTACTTTTCGCTGGTCAGGAAGCCTTCAATTCGGACCAATGGAACCAGTCCTTCCCCAGACATGATTCCCCATACGTTTGCAGCCGTCCTGCCGCTTGCAGCTACATCCTGAATATATTCTTGATCATAGCGAGCGTTGTCAGGCCGTGCCGTGTCTGGTCCCAGATGGTGGTGAAGGTCGACTCATCTGAAAAGACGACCGTTACCCAATGGTCAACACTCCAGCCACTGTGCTCACTGGCGAAATGAAGGCGGGCCGCTTTGTGTTGCTGCGTCAGTCGTGGCTTCTGCACAGCTAGCCAGTTCTTTAGATAGCCTTCGGCCAGCTGTCTCCTCACTGTGGAAATGGGAGCCGAAACCTTTGCAGCATCGGAGAAATCTTGCGCGGTGCCAAACGAGATAGCGTAAGCAGCCCCGATCAAAACTTCATCTTCTGTCGCTGTAGTTGCCCGCGGGCGTCGGTTATGTGGAGCACCTGAAATGCGGCATCCCTTTCGATATGCTTGCACGGTACGGTTGACTGTGTGTGCTGACCACCACGTCATATCTGCCATTCTGCGCTGAGTGTAGGACCTCAGGGAAAGTTCTGAGATCCGTATACTTTCGCTTTCCGGAACTCGAGCCGTATTTGCAACAGCAATGTGCACCGTTCCTCCAAAACCGGCTGAAACTGTCAAAACCGCTTCAGTAATACAGTGATTGAAGCGTGATTCGGGCCACGGTTTTATCGGGCATCACAGGTGAAAGTAAAAGGTGCGAAACAAAATCAACTGCGACATGCCCCTTGCATTCGTCACGCAAGCGCCGGCGATTGGATAACGCCATGGTACAGCAAAGACCAGACGGCACAGGGGAGAAGACTGAGTGGTGGAAGGGCAAAATTCTTTCCTTTTTGTTTTCAAGTGCGTCGCTTGTCGGCTCCACCATGCTTCTGGAGAGCGCTCCGGCCACGCTGCTCCAGGTTGCAAGTAATATTGAGCGCGATAGTACCACTGCCCATTCAGGTGACTTTCAAAAAGGCCACCTGTGGGGCTTGTCAGACCCAGGTTGCTGTGCCCTAGCAACCTCTCGAGACCAGTCGTCATTTCTCACGGTGAGCAGGTAGCACGACCCGGATTTTTCGCTCACATCTCCGACAACGTCGACATGGACAGTGCTGGATTTGCTGCAGAACGGCAGACTAATCGCTGTCGCGTTATTACACTCATGCTCTAACAATGTCCAAGAGATGCCTGGGTATGGTCCAGTTCGGTAAGCAGTAGATATGCGAATGAAGCACAAAACAAGGATATCTAAAGTGTACGACACTAAGCCTTCAGTTCAGCGGCGCTAATAAATTAGTGCTGGCTCACAATCGTGGCCGAGTCTAGCGTCATAGTCATTAAAACTTCCTGTTGGGCGAGTTGGTAGTTCATCTTGAAGTAGAAATGTTATAGCGCAAACAAAGACACGGACAAGAGAGACGAAACACACACACACCCACTAGGGTCTTAGACCAAAAAGTTGCCCTGACGGATCAGAGATAAGTTCCGCCGCCAAGCGATCCTAAATCTGCCTCGTGTGGTAGAAGCACAACATGTGGCCTTTTTCTTTCGCTTTGTCCCTGTGACTCTTGTCCATGCGACTCTTTGCCCACAGTGACGGAATTTGAAGGCGTAGCCTAGTTTACCAAGCCATGCAACCCTAGGAAGCCGAGCACCAGACCGGGGCATAGCTTGAACCCATTTTGAGAAAACCGGTGGGTACCCGGCCGGCGCCGGGAGTCGAATCCACCACCTCCAGAAGCCACAGCGGGTGCTCTACCACGAGGCCACAGATAGCGCGCGTGTGTGTGTTTCGTCTCTCTTGTCCGTGTCTTTTGTTTGCGCTATAACATTTCTAGCGTCATACTGTGGTCGCTGATGGCGGAGTCTCTTGCTTCGCATGTGTCTCGTGACTACTTTTGTCCATTTTCTCCCTGTTGTAAGCGCTTTTCGTGGGTTAGTAAATGACTGAGTTAGTGAGCGACTGAGTGAGGGAATGAGTGGCCAAGTGAGGGAATGAGTGGCTAAGTGAGGGGGTGAGTGGCTAAGTGAGGGATTGAGTGGCTGAGTGAATGGCAGCGACTGAGTAAATGACTGAGCGAGTGAGTGAATGACTGAGCGAGTGAGTGAATGACTGAGCGAGTGAGTGAATGACTGAGCGAGTGAGTGAATGACTGAGCGAGTGAGTGAATGTCTGAGCGAGTGAGTGAATGACTCAGCGGGTGATTAAATGTCTGAGCGAGTGATTAAATGACTGAGCGAGTGATTAAATGACTGAGCGAGTGATTAAATGACTGAGCGAGTGAGTGAATGACTGACCGAGCGAGTGAATGACTGAGCGAGCGAGTGAATGACTGAGCGAGCGAGTGAATGACTGAGCGAGTGAGTGAATGATTGAGCGAGTGAGTGAATGACTGAGCGAGTGAGTGAATGACTGAGCGAGTGAGTGAATGACTGAGCAAGTGAGTGTATGACTAAGCGAGTGAGTGAATGACTAGGCAAGTGAGTGAATGACTAGGCAAGTGAGTGAATCACTGAGCAAGTGAGTGAATGACTGAGCAAGTGAATGGATGACTGAGTGAGTGACAGTGGCTTACCGACTGAATGAGTGACTGAGTAAATGAGAGTGAGTGTCTGAGTGAGTAAATGAGAGAGTGAGTGCCTGAGTGAGTAAATGAGCGAGTGAGTGCTAAAGTGAGTAAATGAGCGAGTGAGAGACTGAGTGAGTGCCTGAGCGAGGTACTCAGTGAGTGAATCAGTGAGTGCCTGAGTGAATCCTGGAACCTTACCTTTCTGCGGTCGCTACAACGGACCTTTCCGATGCATTGCAGGGCTACAACGGACCTACAAAGGTCGGAAAGGTTCGTTGTAGCGGCCACAGAATGGCAAGTTCTCGTAGTAGCTTAGATTTGAAGAGGAAACGGAGGAAACTAGTGAAGCGAAAGGCTATTAACGAGTTAGCATCAAGAGGGAAAGTATATGAATTCAGGATTTCGCTGCAGAATAGATTTTCCGCTTTAATTGAAGAAGACGACTGTAATTTTGAAACAATGAACGATAACCTCACAGCTGTCGTTACGGAGTGTGCCGCAAAAGTAGATGGTAGGATGGTTCGACAGGATACCGGCAAGCTATCTCATTAGACTAAAGATCTGAATAAGAAACGCAAAACCTCAGGACGTCTAACTTCGAAGACAGAATAGAACTAGCAGAGCTATCGAAGTTAATAAATAAGATCAATGTAGCCGACTTAAGGAAGTTTAACATGGAGAAAATTGACCATGCTGTAAAGAACGGAGGTAGCCTAAAAGCAGTGCAGAGAAAACTGGGTATAGCTAAAATCCAGATGAATGCCCTAAGAGAAAAAAGAGGGCAATACCATTAGCAATATGGATATGATAGTTAAATGTTTTACACAAATATATACAGCAGCGAATGTAATCAGAACGTTACTGAGAAAGGCAGCCGAGCAAAGAAATGGGACATCCCGCCTGTAACGAAGGAGGTAATAAAGAAAGCCTTACCAGCAATGCAAAGCAGAAACGCAGCTGGTGAGGATCAAATAACAGCAGATTTGTTGAAGGACGGATGGGAGATTGCGCTAGAAAAAATTGCCACCTTGTATACGCAATGCCTTGTGACCTCGAGCGTACCAGGAGCTTGGAAGAACGCTAACATTATCTTAATTCATAAGAAAGGAGACGTCAAGGCTTGAAGAATTACAGAATATAGAGTGAGGTTGTAAAGGACAACCTCAAAAAGACAACCGCATGATAACATGCGGCTTGAAGAATTACAGACCGATTAGCTTACTGTCAATTGCCTACAAGGTATTTACTAAGGTAATCGCTATTAGAGTCACGAAAACCCTAGACTTCAATCAGCCAAATGATCAGGCAGGTTTTCATAAAGGATACTCGACAGTAGACCGTATTCGCGCTATCAACCAGGTCATAGAGAAATGCGCAGAACATAACCAACCCCTATACATAGCCTCCATTGATTACGAGAAAGCATTTGACTCAGTGGAGACCTCAGCTGTCATGCAGGCATTGCGGAATCTGGGTGTAGAATATTTTTATGTGAAAATATTGGAAGATATTTATAACAATTGCACAGCTACTATGGTTCTCCATAAAGTAAGCAATAAAGTTCCAATAAGGAAAGATGTCAGGCAGGGAGATGTGATCTCGCCAATGCTATTCACTGCCTGCTTACAGGAGGTATTCCGGGGCCTGAAATGGGAAAAGTTGGGGATAAGAGTTAATAAAGGATACCTGAGTAATTAGCGATTCGCTGATGACATTGCCTTGCTAGGTCACACAGGACATGAACTGCAAAAAAACAGGCACAGCAGAACGGTGGGGTTAGACATTAACATGCAGAAAACCAAAGTCATATTCAACAGTCTAGCAAGGGAACAGAAGTACGCAATTGGTAGCGAGGTGCTGGAAGTAGTAAGGGAATATGTCTACTTAGGGCAGGTAGAGACCGCTGATCCGGAACATGAGATGGAAATAACTAGAAGAATAAGAAGGGTGGAGCGCATATGGCAGGTTCTCTCATATCATGAATGGAAGTTTACTAATATAACTCGAGAAAGCTATACAACAGCTGTATCTTGCCGGTACTCACCTATGGGGCAGAAATGTGGAGACTAACAAAGAGGGTTCAGCTTATGTTAAGGACAACGCAGCGAGATATTGAAAGAAAAATGATAGGCGCAACGTTAAGAGATCTGAATCGGGCGGAGTGGGAGAGGGAACAAACGCGGGTTAATGAGCTCCTAGTAGAAATGAAGAGGAAGCAGTGGACTTGGGCAGAGGATGTAATGCGAAGCTAAGATGACCGGTGGTCCTCAAGGGTAAGTGAGTGGATTTCAAGAGAAGGCAAACGTAGCAGGGGGTGACAGAAAGTTAGGTTGGCAGATGAGATTAAGAAATTTGCGGGGATACGATGGCCGCAACTGGCAAAGGTTAGGGTTAATTAGAAATAGATGGGAGAGGCTTTTGCCATGCAGTGATAGTATTCAGATGATGATGATGAGTGAATCAGTGAGTGCCTGAGTGAATCAGTGAGTGCATCAGTGGGTGACTGAATGCATCAGTGAGTGACGGAATGCATCAGTGAGTGACGGAATGCATCAGTGAGTGACGGAATGCATCAGTGAGTGACGGAATGCATCAGTGAGTGACGGAATGCATCAGTGAGTGACGGAATGCATCAGTGAGTGACGGAATGCATCAGTGAGTGATGGAATGCATCAGTGAGTGACTGAATAAATCAGTGAGTGATGGAATGCATCAGTGAGTGACTGAATAAATCAGTGAGTGACGGAATGCATCAGTGAGTGACGGAATGCTTCAGTGAGTGACGGAATGCATCAGTGGGTGACGCAATGCATCAGTGAGTGACGGAATGCATCAGTGAGTGACGGAATGCATCAGTGAGTGACGGAATGCATCAGTGAGTGACGGAATGCATCAGTGAGTGACGGAATGCATCAGTGAGTGACGGAATGCATCAGTGAGTGACGGAATGCATCAGTGAGTGACTGAATGCATCAATGAGTGATTGAAAGGATCAGTGAGTGACTGAATAAATCAGTGAGTGACTGAATAAATCAGTGAGTGACTGAATGAGGGAAGGATTGAGAGACTGACTGACCCAATGAGTGAAAAATTGACTGACTGACGGAGTGAGTGAAAGAATGAGTGAAAGTGTCAGTGACTGACTGACAGAAAGAGTGAGTGATTGAGAGGGTGGGCGAGTGACTGCATGGGACAGTGGAAGAGTGAGTGAGTGACTCCGTGAGTGAGTGACTGACTGAGAGACTGAGTGAGTGAGAGACTGACTGAGAAATGGACAGATTGAGTGAGAGACTGACATAGTGAGTGAGAGATTGACCGAGTGAGTGACAGATTGACCGAGTGAGCGAGAGATTGACCGAGTGAGCAAGAGACTGACCGAGTGAGCAAGAGACTGACAGAGTGAGTGAGAGACTGACAGAGTGAGTGAGAGACTGACAGAGTGAGTGAGAGATTGACCGAGTGAGCAAGAGACTGACCGAGTGCGCAAGAGACTGACAGAGTGAGTGAGAGACTGACAGAGTGAGTGAGAGACTGACAGAGTGAGTGAGAGACTGACAGAGTGAGTGAGAGACTGACAGAGTGAGTGAGATACTCATTCACTGACAAAGATAGACTGACTGAGAGTGTGAGAGACGGACCGACGGACAGAGTGTGAGAGACTGATTGACTGACAGAATGTGAGAGACAGACTGACTGACACAGTGTGGGATACTGACTGACGGATAGTGTGAGACTGATTGACAGTGAGGTACTGACTGACTTACAGAGAGAGAGAGAGACTGACTAACTGACCGTATTTGAGAGACTGACTGACAGACAGAGATTGAGTGAGTGAGTGAGTGAGTGAGACACTGACTAAGTGACTGACCTAGTGTCTAACTGGGTGACTGATCGAGTGACTGACTGACTGAGGCATTGACTGAGTGACTCACTGAATGGCGGAGTGATTGAGTGAAGGACTGAATTAATGAATGACTGAGTGAATGAATGACTCACTTAATGACTGACGGGCTCACTGCCTGAGTGAATCAGTGAGAGTGAAACATTGTGGCCATCTCATTTCTGCGCCCAATGGCTTGTGCTGTCCACTCTGCCCTGTCAATCAGCCGGAGCGGGTATTCGAGGTTCATGCCAGACAGAGCTGCCTCTTGGTGCTGAAGAGTTGAGTTGCGATTCGTCGGGGTAGCTCACGTTTTAAGGAATGACCATGCTATGCGGTATAACCAGGGGCCACCCGCAGTGAGCTTTATTACTGTATACAGTTGCGTTGATTTCATTTAGAAGGCTGTGGCAGGGATTGGCATTAGTCTGCAACTGTGTCCACGTTACCGATCATTCCTGGTGTAGGGGTGCGTGTAGGTTTTCAACACGCCGCCGTGGGCACACTGTGGGTCCGCATGAAAAGCGGCGCAAATGTCGGTGCGGAGATGGCGGGGGATCACTAGGAGCCATTTGCGTCCGTCGAACAGGTAATTGCGACGGTAGAGGAGACCGTCCCGAATAGAAAAGTGACGGGCTTGACGTAAGAGAGAACGGGACGAATTACCAGTCGTAGGACTCGAAAGGAAGTTAATAAGACTGGCGATCCAAGGGTCTTTCTGCTGCTCGGTTGACAGGTCGGCAGTGGCAAGCGAGGACAAGTCGTAAGCAGACACAGGAGCAGGCGATGAAGCACTAGGTAGCGGCGGGCGGGAAAGAGCGTCCGCGTCATTATGCTTGAGGCCGGAGCGGTAAATGACATGAATGTCATACTCCTGCAATCGCAGAGCCCAGCGAGCTAGGCGGCCTGACGGGTCTTCGAGAGAGGCCAGCCAGCACAGGGCATGGTGGTCGGTTACTATACAGAACGGGCGACCGTAGACATAGGGACGAAATTTTCCAATGGCCCAAATGATGGCCAAACATTCTGGTTCGGTAACAGAATAGTTGGCCTCCGCTTTGCTCAAGGTCCGACTGGCGTAGGCGACCACATATTCACGGAAGCCAGGTTTGCGTTGGGTGAGAACGGCACCCAGTCCAATACCGCTGGCGTCAGTGTGGATCTCAGTAGGCGCAGTCGGGTCAAAGTGGCGCAGGATAGGAGGCGAAACCAAAAGGCGGCGCAAGGTGTCGAAGGCGTCATCGCAAGCAGGCGTCCAAGCGGAGAGGTTGGAGCTGCCTGCGAGTAGCTGGGTCAGAGGAGCGATGATCGAGGCGAAATTTAAGATGAAGCGACGGAAGTACGAGCAAAGGCCAACGAAGCTACGGAGCTGCTTCAGTGAGGTGGGCTTCGGAAATTCGGCAACTGCACGAAGTTTGGCGGGGTCTGGAAGAATGCCGTCTTTAGAGACTACATGTCCTAAAATGGTGAGTTGTCGGGCAGCAAAGCGGCACTTTTTCAAATTCATCTGGAGCCCAGCGTCAGTAAGACAAGTCAGAACGCGCTCCAGGCGGATGAGATGAGAAGAAAAGTCCGCAGAAAAGACGACGATGTCATCGAGATAGCAGAGACAACTCTCCCACTTGAGTCCACTAAGGATGGTGTCCATCAGGCGTTCGAAAGTTGCCGGGGCGTTGCAAAGGCCAAACGGCATGACGTTGAACTCATATAAGCCGTCAGGTGTTATGAAGGCAGTTTTTGAGCGATCAGCGTCAGCCATGGGCACCTGCCAGTAGCCTGACCTCAAATCCAGCGAGGAGAAATATTCAGCTCCCTGCAAGCAGTCCAGGGCGTCATCGATTCGTGGCAGGGGATAGACGTCCTTGCGTGTGATGTTGTTGAGCCGGCGGTAATCAACACAGAACCTGATGGAACCATCTTTCTTTTTTACCAACACAACAGGAGACGCCCAGGGACTGTAGGAGGGCTGTATGACACCCCGACGGAGCATGTCGTCCACGTGATCAGAAATGACGCGGCGCTCAGAAGCCGAGACACGATAGGGGCGCTGGCGAAGAGGGGCGTGTGTACCGGTGTCGATGGTGTGCGCAACGACAGACGTACGGCCCAAGGCAGTCTGAGGAAGATCGAAAGAAGAACTGAAGCGCTGGAGGAGGGCGACGAGTTGATCACGTAGCGCGGGAGGAAGGTCGGCGTCAATGGCACGGTGGAAGACGTCGGAGGGCGGTGGATCATTCTGAACATCACAAGAGCTGAGCACATCGGCATCGAAGGAAGCGGTGGTATCGAGAATAGGGTAGGGAAGGCAGGAATCAAGTTCTTCAATACGCCCGAGGCATTCACCTCGGAGCACTGCTGACGGGCACGAAGATGGGTTCGAGACGTAAATTGCACTTTGTCTATGGTCGATCGTCAGAACAGCAAAGGGAAGCAGGAGGCAGGGATGGCGGGAAGCGGTTTCGGAAGGCGTGAAGAAAACAGTTGAATGAGGGACGCCGACACAGGAGAGCGGCACGAGGGCAGCAGAAAACGGAGGAATGTCGGTATCAGTCGCGACCACAAGTTTGGCAGACTGCGTAGGTACGTCGCAAAAGGGAGCGTCACACAGCGGAGAAAAGGCGATTTCAGCTCGAGCGCAGTCAATAACGGCACGATGAGTCGAAAGGAAGTCACATCCCAGGATGATGTCGTGTGAGCAGTGAGACAGCACAATAAACTCGATGGTGTACAAAACATCTTGAATGAGGACACGGGCCGTACATGCGGCTGAGGGATGAATGCGCTGTGATGAGGCGGTGCGAAGCGAAAAGTCAGAAATTGGGGTAGTCACTTTGCGGAGTCGGCGGCAGAGAGCTTCACTTATGACAGATACTGCAGCGCCCGTGTCGACGAGGGCGAGAACCTTGGCACCTTCCACGAACACTACGATTACATTAGCGGGACGACACGGAGGACTTGAGGAGTTCGAAACAAGCGCAGTTCTTGCCCCCGGAACTGCGGCTGTTAGTTTCCCTCAAGCGCGGAGCTAGAACGTCGCAGCATCGGAGAAGGGGAACGGCGTCGAGGGGAAGGCGATCGGCGAGTGGTGTAAATTTGGCTATCAGGGGAAACAAAGGGGGGACCAGGTGGCCTTCTCGGCGAGGATAGTCCGGCATCGTACGGGTAGGAGCGCAGGTCAGGTCGAGAAGGCGGAAGGCGCTGGCGGCAAAGCCGCGCGACATGGCCGGGCAGACCACAGGCGTAACAGATGGGTCGGTTGTCCGCAGTACGCCAGGGATTGGTAGGATGTGGGCGAACCCTTGAAAACGGAGCTTGAGACGGGGGCTCAGACGGCGGCGGAGGACGGAAAGAAGGGGCGGCCTGGTAGGAATCGGTTGCCGGCGTATGTCGTGGCCTGGCCACCGCTTGGGCGTACGTCAGGGGTGCTGTCACAGGCGCGGGCACAGGGCTGGACGGTAGCAGGTCAGCGACTTGGTCTTGCACGACACGGCGAATTGTAGGAGCCAAAGACGGGGTCGAGTCAGGAACTTGGCGGGCGGGGTCTTGAAAATGTGATATGAGGGACAGCTGGCGAGCGACCTCTTCATGAACGAAGGCTTTGATTTGGTTGAGAAGAGGGGAGTCCTCAGGAGAAGTACCGCCCAGGGCCAGTGTAGAGAGGGCCTCGTCGCAGACACCGGCAAGCCGTGTGGAAGCGCGCTGCTTGCGGAGCTCGTCGTATCTCTGGCAAAGCTTAATAACCTCACTGATGGTGGTAGGATTTTTCGCGAGGAGCATCTGAAATGCGTCGTCAGCGATGCCTTTGAGGATGTGGTGGATCTTGTCCGCTTCTGGCATGGCGGCGTTGACACGTTTGCAGAGGTCAACGATGTCCTCAATGTAACTTGTAAAGGTCTCGTCGGTGTGTTGAGCGCGGTCCCGTAAGCGCTGTTCGGCACGGAGCTTGCGCACCGCAGGACGGCCGAATACTTCCGCAAAACTCTTCTTAAATACGGGCCAAGTGGGTAGGTCCGCCTCATGGTTTCGAAACCAGAGGTTCGCCACGTCCGTGAGATAAAAGATGACGTTACTCAGCTTGATAGTGTCATCCCATTTGTTGTAGCTGCTTACTCGCTCATACGATGACAACCAGTCGTCAACATCTTGGTCGGCAGTGCCACTGAAGAGGGCAGGGTCACGCTGCCGGATGGCGCCAGAACAAATGACGGTGGTTGAACTGGCCGCCGGTGTTGGGGCTGTCTCATTTGGCATGGTTGACACAGGTGGCAGCGTACGGCTCCAGAGTTCCAGGTTGGTAGGGGACGTACCCCGCACCTCCAACAATTGTAGGGGTGCGTTTATTAGGCGTCCTCAAGAGACCGAACCGCTGTGCAGGGTCTGGCAGCGTAGACGGGCGTAGCCAGCCCCAAGAGAGAAGAGAGCGGGGGAACTTCGTCATCGTCAGGCGCAGCGTAGTGTCGGCGCATAACTTCGTCGTCGTCAGGCGCAGCGCTGTGTCGGCGCATGGTGGTAGCGGAACCTGTCACACTTGGCACACTACACTGGTAACGATCATTCCACCACTAAACCACCTTGCTTGGTGGTTTAGTGGTGGTAGTTCTTTTTAGACTCTCCGTTAGCATATACGCTATAAGCACATCTTTACTGAATACGAAAACAAAGGAATATTTAAGTTCTGCATAAAGAGGGAAGGGTGGTGGTACCGGGACAAAACTAGGTGTTTATTCTCAGCGCAGCCACACATGAAGCTACACATGGTCAACATGCACGACAAATTGCGGCTAGCTTGACTAACATGCCAACAATTGATGGTGGTACTGGAGAGCGAAATATACTCGCTTGTTATGGTTATGCTTTGTAAGAGTGGATTCATCGGAAGTTGCCAGGCATCTCTGCCAGTACCCTCAATATAGTCTAGGTGAACTAGCACACGTCAGCTGCTGTCAAAGGAGGCATAATTTGCGTTTTCAGGCAGCTCGCAGCCAGCTGTTATTTTAAGCCGTCATCTGTGCGGGCGAGCTTTGCAAAAGCTCCAGTAAGCATAGTGAAGGGCAGCGTACACGATGAAACTGACGCTCACAACAATCAGTATCAAAGAAGTGCTAGAGACTGCGCTAGTTGGAACATGGTCATATGTAAGACGTGCACTCCTTCGGTTGACAAAGACAGTAAAAGACGATTACACGACCATTTAAAGGCAACCTACCAACTGAGACTTTCTTCCATTGAAGTGAAAAACACAGTTCACTTCCGTGTCGTCTTTCTTTTCCCATGTATGTTTTTATCAAGATTTCATTATGTGCTCTTGTTTCGTTTTTTTTTTTCACTACATCGAATGCAGTACAGATTGCATTTAACTGGTCGTGTTGTCTTTAAGTCTGTCTTAATCAATTTAAGCAGCGCACGTCTGGCACATAACTGAGCTTCACCTCTCAACTTTGCGCACTGGCAGCTGACAGACACCCCCCTTACTTACACTTCAAACTGAGATACTCGATGCTGCTGTTCAGAGTGATACCCTCAATGACCAAGTGTGCGCCAGAAGTGGATGCTGGGAAGCGCACGTCGAGTCGCCTCAGACTCCGTGTGAGGGGCAGGTAGGCTCTCAACGCCGACACGATCTCTGGATCCACGACTCTCATCCGGAACACCACCTCGAGAGATGACAGATGATCTCCACACTGGCAGCCGACACGGCACGGTGAGCACGGTGGCGTGAACACCAGGTTGATTGGTACGCCAGGCTCTTCTACCAGAAAGTCGCGGTACGTGAAAAAGAGCGCCGCCGACCGGAGTTTGTTGCGAGCGCTCAACCTGGAACCACATGACAGCTTTCAGGTCGTTGCCAATATGTAAAAATGTTAGTTAGTTAGTTATATGGGGTTTTACGGCGCATAAGCAACTATGGCTATCATGCGCCAAACACAAGGTTAGATGATGTTATGTCAAGTGTATAGAGGTTACATTATATTAAATTTAAAACATTGGCTTTCTTTAGAAACTTACAAACAAGTGAAAACTCGACAAGTGTTTGCTCGCCTAAAAGCAATACGGGATGAAATGGAATGTGTTCATTCTAAAATACCCTAAAAATTTTTTTCGAAGTTCTTCGAGATGCGAACAAGAAATTAAAATGTGATTTACTGTGAGCTCCTCACCACACATTTAACACACAGGTTTGTCTTTTTTTGTTAATAAGAAGTTATGGGTGACGTGTGTGTGGCCTATGCGTAAACGACATAAAATTACTTCGATAAAACGTTCTTTATGGCGGCATGATTTCCATTCTTTCAAAATGGGCTTTACAGTATGCAGCTTGTTTCCTTCATTTTCCCAAGAATCTTGCCATTTGGCTCTTAGTTTGCTATGCACTAACTTCATGTAATCCTTAGGAGGCAAATTCACATGTTTTATTTCCATGGTTCTGCCTTGTGCAGCACACATGTCGGCTCTCTCATTATCCCTAATGCCAACGTTACTGGGATCCCAGCAGAATTTTATAACATGTTTTTGTGTTGTGACCTTTACTATATTGTGTATGATGCTTCCAATCAGTGGCTCCGTGGAATTTTTGGAGTTTAATGCTGTAAGGACGCTCAGTGAATCTGTATAAATGATGCTGTTTTCGATGTTTCCATTTGTTATTTTCTGTACCACAACACAAATGGCAGAACACTCAGCGGTGAAAACTGTAGCACATGAGGGCAGTCGTACTGCATTTTAATTTTTTTCCTTGTATTCCTGCGCTTCCTACATGAGCATGGGTTTTTGACCGATCAGTATAAAATGCAGTATATTTTCTGTATTTTTCTTGTAGTCCTAGATATTCTTGTATTATATAGTCATGTGGTGTACAACTTTTCCCAAGGCGTGTTAGTGTGACGTCACACAGTGTGGGGAGAGCGTACCATGGTGGTAGCGCTTCGTGTCTTGGGGCAATATTTTAATTTCATTCAGTATGTTCAGAGCTTGGCATTTTTGTTCGAAGCGCAAGAGCAACAACTTAATCGCGTGAGGCTTGTTGAAGAGTATTCGGGATGGGCATTTCGTGACAATTGGGTAACAGAGATGTTTGGGCTCAGAAAGGATTTTGAGGATGTATGTACTAGTTAGTGCAGTTCTTCGATCTTCTAAGGCAGGTTCATTAGTTTCCACATACAGACTTGCCATTGGGGAAGTTCTGTAAACACCGGAAGACAACCTTAAACCAAGATTGTGGATAGGATCCAGTCGTTTTATGTAAGATGGTCTTGCTGAGCTATATACTATGGACCCATAATCGAACTTAGAGCGGACCTGAGAACGATAGATGTGTAACAGGCATGCCCTATCAGAACCCCAGCGTTTTCTTGACACTAGTTTCAGCACATTGAGGGCCTGGGAAGCTTTTTTGTTTAAGGTGTTTATATGTGGCAAGAAAGTGAGCTTTTTATCGAAAGTTATCCCTAGACATTTATGCTCTTGTTTGACAGGTAATGACGTTTGATTTAAATATAGTTAGGGGTCGGCCTGTAGGCCTCGTCTCAAACAGAACAGAACCGCTACTGTTTTCTGAGGGAAAAATCTAAATCCGTTTCTATCTGCCCAGGTAGACAGTTTATTTGTTATTGCGAAGCAATACTACTTTCGCTACCACCTCAGCCCGTGCCGTGCCGCGGCCGCATAGCCACGCTTGACCTTTCGCGTGACCTCGCTGCATGACGTCATACCATCTGTGTAAGAACGGGGCCCCATCTCACGCCTCTCCTTGCGCGGCGCATAGCCACGGCCTGATTTCCGCTCCTCTCACCAGGGGCGCTGCGCGCTATGTGACGTCATACCATCTGCTTAAAAACGGGGCTCCATCTCACGCCGTTGCCTTGCGCGGCGCATAGCCACGGCCGAGGCCTCTCTGCGCTCTTCTCGTCAAGACCATGAAATGCCGCCTCCAGCCTATAAGCTTCGGCAGGTTGCAAACAGAAAGCATCAGCGAGCTGCGGAGACAGAAGAAGAACGAGAAGAACGGCAACAGAACCACGTATTGCTTCGCAATGCTATTAAGGCGAAAGCCTTTAATGTCTCATCGTTGTAAGCAGCAGTTGTGGACAGAAAAGTCACGCTTTTCAGTTGGTCGAAACGGTCGTGACGTCACAGTGCGCCAATTTCAAACGGGGCCGATTGTACTTTGGCATGCCAAGCTCTTCGCGGCGAATAAAATGTTTTACAATCGAGTAACCATGCGACCAATTGAAGGGATCATATAGTGATGCTCCAAGTAAGTGGGACTGAGCTTAGTTAATTGCTTAAGTACCCAATTAGCCTAATTAACTTTTCTAGTCAGGCCATATAAATAAATAAAACCGAGTAGGAAATTGGTCGAGCTCGGGAATCGAACCCCGGTCTTCGGAGTGCGAGACGAGCATGCTATCCACTCCGCCATGCCAGCTCGATGGTTTGGAATGAACAAAAGCGCGTCTTGTGAATACGGTGTCTTCGCTCACTGCCATCCTCCTCCCTTCCCTTCCGGCGAGGTGTAGGTGTCCACCGGGATATGAGAGACAGATACATTTCCTTTCCTCAAAAACCAATTTACCGACGAGCGAGGCGTAGAACCGAATGAGCGATGGCGTTCTATGGACTCCGTGGCAGCGTTGCAAGACGCTGTCGCGTTCCACTCTTAGAGGCGAAGCTTAACATCTTAACCCATCAGTGACTGCGCTTTAGGTCAAAAAAGTGCACCCCCCTCCCTGAATTTTGACGGGTGTCCACCGAGATATGTGAGACAGTTACTGAGTAATTTCCTTTCCTCAAATACAATTTTCATTTTCTTCATAACGGGCCATCTTTGTCTTTCTTCTTTCACTCCCACTTCCTCCCTTCCTCTACGGTGCGGTTAAGGTGTCCACCGAGATGACACAGAATTACCGCGCCATTTCCTTTCCTCAAAAACCGTTGCCTTCAAACGGCAAGACATCGCGCCGAACGGGTGGTGGCGTTCCGTGGACTCCCTGGCAGCGCTACAACACGCTGTCGCGTTCCACTCCTAAAAGCGAAGCTTAAGCGTCATTAATTAGCAGTTAATTAGTAGTCAGGCATTAATCAGTAATTAACCATTAATTAGTGATTTGTCATCACTTAGTAATTAGTACTCAATTACATGTGGCGCCACCAGTGACACAGAAGCAGTCAAAGTGGTGCGGAAAACGCTTTCGCTTCTACGCACTTTAGACAGTAAAAGTGCCCCCTGAATTTTTGGAGGTCATCTACGTAAACTGAGTACATTATGAATTTTGGGATTACGTTTCCTATGGAGTTCATTTTGATGATGAATAAGGTCGTGCGGAGGATGCACCCCTGGGGTACGCCAGTTTCTTGAATAAAAGTGTTGGAGAAGGTTGCGCCTAGGCGGACTCTGAACGTACGATTGGTCAGGAAGTCGATCAAACAGCTCAGCATCCTGCCGCGGATACCTAGGCCCGCTAGGTCACGGAGGATACCGAACCTCCACGTGGTATCGTAAGCCTTCTCCAGGTCGAAGAAGACCCCGACACAGTGTTGGTTGTGGATGAACGCTTCCCTGACTGTGTTCTCAAAGCGTACAAGGTGATCGGTTGTGGAACATGTCTTTTTAAAACCGCACTGGTGTATATCTAAAAGTTGCTGGGACTGAAGTATGAAGGTTAGTCTGATGTTTAGAATGCTTTCGAATGATTTTGCTATACAGCTACTGAGTGCTATCGGCCTGTAACTGGTGGGACTAGTTGGTGGTTTCCCAGGTTTTAGGAAGGGTACTATGATTGCTTCTTTCCATGCTTGGGGGATTTCTCCACTCATCCATATTTTATTAAAAAACTTTAGGAGAGCCTCTATGGCAGTCTCAGAGAGGTGGGCAAGCATGGCATAATGTATATTGTCTGGGCCTGGTGCTGTTTTTTTACCAGACGTTAGTACTGTGTTTAGTTCCTGCATTGTAATAAGCTCGCATAAGCTCGCATTAATAAGCATCGTATTATTCGCTGAATCATGGCTGACACCCGACATTCAAGATTTCGAACTACTTCATGACAATCAGTCATTTAACGTGTACCGGCTAGACAGAGTAGATCGCAGGGGAGGCGGCATCCTTGCTCTAGTGAAATCAAGCTTTTCTTCCACTCTAGTTAGTATTACCAGCCATAGTGAAATACTATGCATTAAATTCTCCTTTCACTCTAGTACCAACATACTAGTCGCATGCTACAGAGCCCCTGACAGCGATCCGTCGTTTATTAATGACCTTCACTCTATTCTTGAAGACTTACGGTCTCGTTTCCCTCACGCCAATCTTAAAGTCTGTGGGGACTTCAATTTCCCTGACATCCCCTGAGAAAACCTGAATGCATCATCTCGGCAATCCAAAGACTTTTTAGAACTAGTCCTTACCTTCAACCTTTCTCAAGCTGTGTGCCTTCCAACGCGAGGTTCAAACATTCTCGACCTAGTCCTCGTTTCTAACCCTCAATTGATCGAATCGCTTTCGTGTACTAGTGGACTAAGCGATCACTGCCTAATATCTTTCAACCTTTCCATTCAAATTCCCATCCGCCAACCGTCTATTAAATTTATCCGAGATTATTCCAAGGCTGACTTCGTGAGCATTAACGCCCATCTCGGAGATTTCCTTTGCGCTTTTGGAATCTCCAGACACACTAAATCGGTGAATGAAAACTGGTGTTTTTTCAAGGAAAAACTTTTATCTCTTATAGATACTTATGTCCCGCTAATCTGCATCCGAGGGAACACCGGTAAACCGTGGTACTCCAATGCGCCGAGAAAATTATCTCGAAAGAAGAAACGCTTTTTCCGCAGTGCCAAGAAATCAGGATGCACTGTGAGGTGGCAGAAATACGTCGATTGCCTACACGAATACATACACCTTTTACGATCTTCGAAAAGAAAATTTTACTGCCACGACCTCATGAACATATCACGAGTGAACCCGAAAAAATTCTGGAGCCTACTCATACCCAATAAAAACCATTCCTACAATATTTCTTTGAAGGCGCGAGACGGCTCCGATGTTACAGATCTCGAGCGCTCCGATGTAATGAACACATATTTCACCTCTGTTTTCACTCATGACCCCACAGAAAGCAGCAGCTTTGACCTGCCTAACCTTAATTATGCACCTATGCCACCTATTGTCATCACGTCAGAGGGAATCTTAAATCTCATTGACAACCTGAAACCATACACTTCTCCTGGACCAGACAACATCCCCGCCAAGATCCTCAAAGGAACAAAATACATTACAAGCCAAATCCTACAACTGATTTTCGCCCAATCTCTCGAAACTAGCCAACTTCCGGAAGACTGGAAGATAAGCAAAGTTGTACCAAGTTTCAAAGCTGGAGATCGCACCGACCCCTCCAATTACCGACCGATTTCATTGACATGTAGCTCGTGTAAACTCTTCGAGCACATATTATACTCACAAATTGCATCTCACCTCGATCAGAATTCTTTTTTTCTTTCTCAATCAGTATGGTTTCAGGGCAGGCTTTTCGTGCGAAACACAACTCTTCGAGCTGACTACTGAACTGATGGGCACATCACATAACAAAATTATGCGCTAGCGCTTCCAGGTCACTTGGATTCATCCGGATGTCCCCCCCAGCCATTAGAGAGCTAGCATATGAAACGTATATTCGCAGCAAACTAGAATACGCCTCGACAATATGGAACCCTCACCAAGTCTACCTCATTGACTCACTCAAAGCCATCCAGAACCGGGCACCACGTTTCATCACCTTGCAGTACACACCTCGGCTCAGTGTTACTCTCATGAAATCATCTCTCGGTCTCAAATCATTAGCGCTTCGCCGAAAAATTTCAATCCTCTGCCTATTCCACAAACTGTACTTCAGTTTTCCAGCACTTCGTGAAAACCTTCTGCGCACTCCGGTACGATCATCTCGCCGTTTATATAATTCATTCAGCATACAGCGCTTGCACGGCTCCGCCAATGCATTCAACAAATCGTTTCTTCTTTGCGCGATCGAATTTTGGAATAACTTACCCGAAAACATTGTCGTTGAAACTAATGCTTCCAACTTTAGACAGCTACTCATCGACCATTTCCAAGAAGAACAAAACTTTCTATGTATCAGCTGCGATGTGCTGCAAAACGATCGCTTTATTGGACGCGTTGTTTAACTGTGGTGCGTATTTCTGTATGTTTTTTTTCACATTGTTTTTGATTGACTATATTAATGTATTTACTATTTTGCTTGTTTCTCACATTACCTTTGATTGACTTCATAATTTGTTTACTGTTTTGCTTTGTCTAGTTTTCTTTCTAGTTTTTATTTTTTTTCACTCTTCTTGTTCTTTTTTTGCCTTTTCTTATGTATGACCGTCGGACACTTGTATCCCCCCCTTATGTAATGTCCCCACGGGACCCTTAAGGGTTAATAAATGATGATGATGATGATGATGATGATTGTAGTCTTCATGTATGCATGTTCCAAAGGGAAGTTTTTGTTTTTCTACTATTGTGTTTTGCTTTTGGAATGTGTGTGTGTGTCTAGTTGGATGAGCTTGAAACTGGAAAAATGCTCTCCCAATATGTTGGCCTGCTCTTCTAATGTTGTTTGAGTACCGGGTGTTGTCAGCTTCGGAAATGTGAAAGAAGTAAAATCTCCTGTGAATTTCCGTACCTGCTCCCACATTTTCTTTGATGATATTGAGCTCTTTAACAAGGATATGTACTGTTGCCATGATGCCCTTTCTGCGTTGCGTCTAATGTATCGTGCTTTGGATTTAGCCCTTTTGAAGGTGAGCAAGTTTCCTGCAGTGGGGTATCTTCGAAAGTTGCCCGAGCCTTGTTTTGCTTCTTTTTAGCTAATGTGCATTCATTTGACCGCCAAGCTTTGTGTGTTTTTCGCGCAATTTCAGACGTTTGTGGGATAGCCTCTACTGCTGCAGATATTGAACATGTCACAAAATTTTCATCTATTTCTTCTATTGTATGGGTTTCGGCATATTCATTTTCCAGTGTGGCCTTCGTTCTGAAAAGTGCCCAATCGGCGAGGTGGATATTCCATCGCCGTGGCTTCGTAGGGAGGATGAATGTAGCTGATGTTAGCTTTAAAACCGTAGGTACGTGATCACTTCCCTGAGGGTCGTCTAAAACATCCCAAAGAAAATCGTTAACAACCGATGAAGATGCAAATGCTAAATCGAGGCAGGTCATTTTTACAGAGCTGGGGCAGCAGCACGTGGCTTTTCCCGTATTCATTAAACATATGCTATTCGAAAGAATGAAATCCTCGATGAGCTGACCGCTGGAATTAGTACGCTCACTTCCCCAGAATGAAGAGTGTGCGTTAAAATCCCCAATTATCACATATGGCTCAGGCAATTGTTTCAGAAGTTCTTCTAGATCATGCATGGTAATTGTGTTGTGTGGTGGTATGCACACAGAGCATATTGTTATTGTTTCATGTCTAACGATGTTTACTGCGACCGCTTCTAAGTTCGTCTTTAATGATACCTCTCTTGCAGGGACATCGCTTTGCGTAATGATAGCGACGCCTCCTGAGAGTCGACTAGCTTGCACTCGGTCTTTCCGGAAAATAGTACAATTTTTTAAGAGTGTGTGTGCTGTGGCCCAAGGTTCGCTTCCTGCAGGCACACAGCTGTAGGTGCCATTGTTTTGAGCATATCGGTTATGTCTGTGTAGTTTCTCTGTAGACCTCTACGATTCCATTGTATTAGATAAGCCATTGTGATAATTTGGGGATTGGGGAAAGTTACTTATTCTCAAGAGCAGTGATTCATGGTTTCCCCTTTTTTTCTAGGGAGACTTGCCGCCGCTGCAGCGGTGGCGAAGCAGGAGTTGAATCCATCACCACTGTCGTGGCGCCGGATTTCCGCGGAGACGCCGCGGTTGTGTGAGTTTTAGATGTCGGCGGACTTTCGCTGACATCCGTATTCTCCACGGTGGACGTGGAGGATGCTTCTTGGTTGCGATGGCCCGTGGCCTAAGCATTAGTCTTTTTTGTTCGCACCGCTTAACCAGTCCCTGCTCCAGTGGCAGACTCACTTGGACCAGCAGTTGCCTTCTTAGAAGGGTCGGGCGACAGGTCCAGTTCAGCAGAGCTGTTCTGGGTGTCTGTCGCCGAGGATGCCGCTGCTTAAAGTGGGGCCTGAGGGCCTCCGACGAGGATCGCGTGGTCTTCTCGCGAAATATTCAGCGCTGTGAACTATGGCACCGGCTTCTGTGGTGGGGACTTGGATGTCAACACCAGGTCCATCGGATCGACCTCGGTGCCGACAGAAACCGAAGGCCGCGGCGGTCACCGCGTCACCGCTTCAGAGTATGTCCCTTTCCGTTGGAGACAGACTTTTTTTGCCTCAAGGTAGGACAGGTTTTCTGTGTTCTTCAAAGTTATAATTTGTTTTTCTGTTTTCCAGGCTGGGCCCGACATGGAGTACGCGCTATGTGCGCCATTGTAGTTGATGCATTTCGGTGTGCATTCGCATCTTTGCTCGGTATGTGTGTCTTCTGCGCATGTGACACAAGTGGGTTTACCCCTGCAAGCCAACATGCTGTGTTCAAAGCGCTGGCATTTGAATCATCGTCTCGGATTCGGTATGTATGGGCGGACTTTACAGTGGAGGTATGCGGCGTGAATGGAATCAGGCAGAGTTGTGCTATTGAAAGTTAGGACTATGTGTTTGGTCTTGATTTCAGCATTGTTTCTCCGGATGTTTATTCGTCGGGCTGCTATTACTCCTTGTTCGGCTAGTTCTTCTATTTCCGCATCAGTGCTCTGTAGGGGTTCAAAGGTAACTCCGCACCGCACCCTTAACCAATAAAAGAGCGTCATATCTTTTATTGGTTAAGGGTGCGGTGCGGAGTTACCTGTACACTCATTTCTCCAAAATTTTGTAATGACAGCAGTTTGTTGCTTTTTTCTTTTGTGTTTATTTCTACAAAGAAATCTCCGGTTCGCTGCTTTTTTGCTTTGTAGTTTTTGCCTACACAGCTCTTTAGAGTTTAGGCGATCACGAATGCAGAGAAGTTCGCTATGGTTCATCAGTATTTGAGTGGACCATAAAAAACTTCGTAGATGTTTCTAGCTTCTGTGGCATCAATTTTCTGACTTCGGTGCTACCACTTTTCGGGGGCCGATCAGATTGTTTTGCAGATTTGTCCGTACGGCATGTACCGACTGAGGGTTCCTAATATTATGTCGCATCTGATTCACCCTTATGCACAGAGGAAGATCCCGAGACATCCCGCCTGGTAGACGGACGAGGAGCCCATCGGCCGAGGATTGACCACTTCCTCGACCGCCACCGTTCACGGTTTCTTCCCTCCACCACTCAACCTATCGCCACGGTACGGATGACAGCTCCGGGCTAAGGGCGCGTGGTGGCGCCAGGCACCAACATCTCGTTACACAAGGTGCCCCTGCGGGGATGGGCAGGTTGTGATAACGTCACAAGGTCATCTGACTAAGGCGGCAGGTGGCTGACTTTGCTTCTCTGGGGATTTGTCGCTCACGCCGCCGACGACTACGTCGGGTATTTGGTGAACGGCACCCTTATCTGAAGGATTTTAACGCAAGGATCGTACCTGAACAAAACTGAACAGAACCGGAACATGCTAGATGCCGCGACTGCACGTGTGTTTCTTCTGAACGAGGTACTTCAGTGTTCTTGTTTTTCGTTCGGCGCAATGTTCATATTACATTTCAGGCTGCTATGCGAACAAGCGGTAAGCTGCTGACTTGACTATCCGCCTCGCATGCCGAGGCCGCAAGGTTCAATCCCTAGTGTCGCTGGGTACCACCGGTCATGCAGTGGGTACAATCTTTCCCCTGGCCTCGTGCTAGGCTTGTCTAGGATAAAATTCATGGGGCTTCAACGCCGATATAGAATGCATGCAGGAAAGCACTGACGACCAACGATAGCTCCTATACAAATTTCATGCGAAAGTGCTTTGCAGTTAATCGGAAGAACTCAGAGGCGCTGCGAGCTGTTTACGGTGGATAATGTGTAGCTCATGGATAAGGAAAAAAAACAGCAGTAAAAGACCCTTTCAGAAGAATAAATTCTAGCACGTCCAGCGTCATCCTGTGTACTCTTAGCGAACGCGTCCTTTTCTAATTACTTTTACCCCAATGGTGAATAAATGTTCTAAGAAAACGGAACAGGACGGTTACGAGTGTGTAACACGAATGTTTGAGCGCTTGCTGTGGTGTTGCAGCAAAGAATTTTCCGCGGACATGGCTTGTTTTTTTTTGTTGTTGTTGTTGCAAAGGCAGACAGCCGGAGCTGAATCTTGACTTTGCCCAGGACTGCAGCGGTTTTCGGTAGGGCTCGAACCGACGACCTCCCGCAGCCTATGACGGTCGCCCAAGCCATTAGGCCACTGTCGCCTCCTGCGTAACACTGTTCCCTCTCCCGTTTCTCCTAAGATGGTGAATAGGATTTCCCTCTATTCACATCGCCGCCCATCGCCCGGCACCCTCTCTACCGCTTTCTTTCTCAGAGGGGAATTTCGTCTCTCCATTCAGCCACCTGCCAAGCGAGGCAGGTTGCAAGTGGCGCTGTGGACGCTGAAGGCGACGGCGCGCAACTGGGGCACGTTTTAATACGAGCTAACGCTAAACAATCCCTAATAAGCATCACAACTGCTGTGGCAGGGTTTCACGAAGTTTCGCTAAGTATAAACACGGCCTATTACAATGAGATCGGTCTAATAATAACCCAAGCAGCTATTGAATTCGCAAACGAAACCGTCCAAAAAACGTACATAAGTAGCAGATTATCCGCGTGCTTTTTTTTACATTTTGTTACGAAGACGAATAAGAGGGCAGTGGCGCGGGACGGAGCGCTCGCGCTAGGCCCACAGCCATTAAACCATATTATCATCGGTCATCATGCCGTCCTTTTCCTAGGCTTGCCACCTCGTAACATTTGGTGGAGGTGCGGGTTACTCCTCGTCATCCCGGTCCCTGGAGCATCGCCACCTTCTGCTCTCGGTCGTTGTTGGCCGAGGGGACCTGGACTCCGCCGTCGGCTCAACCCGAGCCCGACCTGACCATAACTGACCAGCCGCTTTCCCCAACCCCGACCACAAGACACGACGACCAGGACCAGACGCAGTATGACCCGACGACGACCCAATTCAAGACGGCACCCCTGCCCAAGGTGTCCGGCGAGTCCTTAAACCCTGTGGGCGACCGACCACTGGACCTGAAGGTCCAGGGACAACCGTTCACCAGAACATCTCGTTCATTTTAGTGGCAAGCCTTTCATCTTCTATCTTTGGTGATCATGGTTATCGCCACCTCATCACTGAAAATTTAAGCAATCGATTGGGACGATCACTCGAGAGGGCAGTGGCGCGGGACGGAGCGCTCGCGCTAGGCCCACAGCCATTAAACCATATTATCATCTTTCATCATGTCGTCCTTTTCCTAGGCTTGTCACCTCGTAACAATATGTACTTCTAAGACTTTTTTTTTTTAGAGAATTAAGAAAGCCGCATATGGAGGACCAACCAAACGCACTGGTCACTCACATTCCAACGGCCAGCTTGCCCATGGAGCCCCCACGTTTTACGGCGTGACACACAGTCAAATATTGCGTGATCCCAAGGCGCGGAAGGTGCAGCTCCTCGAGCGTGGCGCAGATGCGAGCTGCGAGCAGGAGATGACGCATCTCGCTGATGGAGAAGGTGAACTTGATGGCGAGGCGCCGCAACGAATTCGTCGCCGCGAGACCGTGCGCCAAGTGCTGTACGTGCCAGCTCACCCGATCCGGGTCCACCTGCGAGTCAATGAAAAACGCCTTCTGTGACATGGTTACTGAAATTTTAGCCCTAAGCAAATGTTTTAATTAAAACCTGTGCTTCGCATCAATGACTCATGTGCACAAGTCATGCACCTTTCCACAGAATACTTGTGACAGTATGAAAGAGTTTGAATGTCGCACTTTAAGTACGCTTGGGCGTTTCAGTGGTTGAGGGCCACAAGTGTGCTTATACCGCACGGGGCGGATTTAGGGTTGTTCGACGGCGGAACTCATCACTGGCCCGTCAACGCGACGTTTCGGTCCAAGACCCTTTTCCCAAGCATTTCGCCCCAGAAGAGCCCAGTACCTGGCGGGGGGAAATCTTGTACCCATTACAAAACCGAAGGGTACCCTGCGGCACCGAAAATCGAACCCGGAACCTCCTAAATGCGAGTCAGATGCTACAATTTGCCACTAGCCAACCGTGGGAGGTCGCAGCTGGCTCTTCCATGTACCAACCTTGGCAATTGGCTCTTGGCACCTGCCTAGGACATACTTGTCAACTTGCAGTGGTCAAAGTGTGGTATCACTGGTGGGTGTGGGGACATCGGGCTCTTTGCTATCGCATAATCGGGGCGCGCCACTCGGCCGTCGAATCGTTCGAAGCATTCCCCGTACAACGTTCCCGTACAAGCATTCCCTCGAACCCAGAAGTGGCTGTACTTGAGCTGTCGAAAATAATTTCATCGGCAATCAATAAATGCACATCGCTCCAATCATCCACGAGAAAATACGTTACCCCCATTTCCCCATGGATAACTACTGCTCTGTTAAACTCTCTGAAGAAAAAAGAAAACATGTATAAGAAAACTAAACACCAGCCGTTCAATCTGCGTCTTAAATTGAGATATAAAAGGTATTCCAGTGTACTAACGTCGCTTCTAAAGAAAGCTAAACGATGTTATTATGAAAACCAGTTATCCACACATGCTAACAATTCTAAACGAAAATGGCAGCTGCTTGACGAATTTCTGAATATTCGTAAGTCACCTAGTGTTGTTAAATCTATTTTCCACGGTGGTGTTACTTTATCTGATCCCGAGGAAATGGCGAATACATTTAGCAATTATTTTTTCAATTCACCTAATTATCCTATCTCTTCGTTATGCACACCTTCTCTTGAGCGCTGCCCTCACTCCTTTTTTCTTACCCCCACGTGTCCAGACGAAGTTCTATCTGTAATTGCTAATTTAAAGACGACCGGCCCCGGCGTTGACAATATCCATGGAAAGCATGTGAAAAGTATCCGGTCATTGCTTGCTCCAGTCCTTAGCCACATCTGTAATCTCGTTTTTAAATCTGGCAGTTATCCCAAGCAGCTCAAGATAGCGAAAATAATACCGGTCTTCAAAAAAGGCGATCCAGCTTTGCCAAATAATTATCGTCCGATTGCAATTCTTCCTTTTTTTGACAAAATTTTAGAAAAACTAATTGAAGTAAGGTTGTCTAGTTATATTGAAAAATTTAACATATTGACAGATAGTCAACACGGCTTTCGGCGCGGACTATCTACAGATACTGCAATAGCGTCTCTCATAAATTACGTTAGGCTAACAATTGATAAAGGAATGTTCTCAGGAGCAGTTTACATAGATTTTAGCAAAGCATTTGATTCCATTGATCACTCCATCTTGTTTCACAAATTGGAATCTTATGGTATCACTGGACCTCCCCTAATGCTCTTGAAGAGCTTTCTCTGTGACCGACAGCACATAGTCTCTATTAATGACCATACATCTAACATAGCTTTAATTAACAAGGGTGTTCCACAGGGCTCAATTCTTGGCCCTGTATTGTTTTTACTCTACATTAATGATTTACCATCCTGTTTAAAGAATTGCAATAGTATACTATACGCAGATGACTCTACCATGCTATCATCGCACCAGGACATTAATCAGCTGATTCTTAACCTACAGAATGATCTTAATTCTCTTGAACGTTGGTGCCACATTAACCGCCTGTCCGTGAACGTCACTAAAACTTGTTTTCAGATTTTCCATCCCCCTCAGAAGTCATTGCCCATCACACCACTTCTATACCTCAATTCTGCTGCTATTTCACCGCAAGATCGAGTTTCTTTTCTTGGTGTTATCATTGACCCTCACTTAAAATTCCATCATCATGTAGCTGAAACGTGCAAGAAAATTTCTTATGGATTACGCGCACTAATTAAAGCCCGAAGCTATTTTCCAGTCCAAACTTTATTATCTCTTTACTACGCATTCATCCACAGCCACTTAAACTACGGTATCTCATCTTGGGGTAATGCCTATCATATTCATCTCTGGCCTTTAATAAAACTGCAAAAGCAAGCCATGCGCATCATAACCAATACCCCTCGAATGTCACCCTCCCGCGTTTTGTTCATAGATTTAAACGTTCTACCTATCTCGGCCCTTTATTTTTACAACTTTGGTATCCTATTCTTTAAGATTCTTCATGATTATCTCCCGCTAAGCATATTTTCTCCCGGCACGATCATGAGCAACACCGTCACTCGTTTTGCGCTGCGTAATAACTTTTTACTACCTAAGGTCAGAACTAACTACGGGAAACAATGCCTTCATTTTTCATCCGTATCATTTTGGAATTCTTTGAACATAGACATCAAACAAACTAATACGCTTTCTTTATTCAAGGTCAAAATAAAGCTTTTCCTTCCTAATTTGTGATTTTTTTGTTATGTTATTGATTCTATGTATCGCGGCATCTGTGAGTGTTTTATTTTACATTATCGTGCATTACATTGTTTGTATTTAAATATTTCAGTAACTAATATTACACTAAGTGCCTATATTTATTCTGTTTCGTCGCTAATTAATGTGTTGTGTATTTTATATTATGTTGCTTATTGAAATTTATTTTCATGGGAGGTCCCGCCCGCGATCTTGTACCATGGGACCTCTCGCTGTATAGAATTGTAAATTTTATTGTATTACTCAATAAACTTTCAACTTCAACTTCAACTTCAACGTACTACTGAAGGAAGGGAAAAATTTTCGCTACGTCTCCGCGGTTGGTACCATGACGGGGCAGCTCTTTTCGGAACCGGTGCCGCACTCAAGAAGTAAGATGAGGTTAAGTTTGATCCATAACTTATGAGAACGGCTGTCCTTGATGATCGAAAGCATACAAATTGGAACGACTGAAATTAAACACACGTTTTCGGAGCTCACGTAGCTCGAGAAAAAATTGAAGGAACAACTAGGCTCCGCCGTAAGCGTATGACGCGAAAGCTATAATCGGTCTTCTCAGCGGCCTGGGGTCCTCTAACCCCACCATAAAGAGGGCCCTATACGCCAGCGCTCGCCAGTACCACGGGCAGCTACTCGCCTTCTCCGACACCTACACGGACTCGACGATCACCATCAGCGATAACTTTAGGGAAGGAATCCACGACATTGTCCACGACGAACTGCGACTACTCCTGCCATCTTTCCCGCAGCCCAGAGCACCGACTCTCATAAATGTCGTCATCATCATTATCATCATCATCATCTTGACTATGCTCCCTGCTACGCTTGCCTTCTCTTGGAATACGCTCCGTTACCCTTAAGGGTCAGTGGTTATCTTCCTTTGGCATTACATGCCCTGCACAAGCCCATTTCTTCTTCTAGATTTCGACTAGAATATCATTAACCCGCATTTGTTTCCCTCACCCATTCTGCGCGCTTCCGGTCTTTTAACCTTACACCTATTAATTTTGAAGAGAAAGTTTCACTACGCCATTTAAAGCCAAGGTCACGGACCGCAGTACTGTGACCATGATGTGAACGCCTTATTCACGCTTTAAGCTACGAAACCCATGAAGAGCGGCAGCTTCGAAAGGAAAGGAAAGGCGCATAACTGACGCCCTGGAACAGTGGACATCTTAGCCGTGCTTTCAGCTACGTGGTGGTGGTAAAAACACTTATCATCCATTAAATTGTCACAGAGAGGTGATTGGGGTAGGGTCCTATTAGCCCTTTCCCCTCACAATACTAGGCGGAGCCAATATTCCATTGGCAAGCAACGCCGCCCGCGTCCGGTGAACAAAGGCCTTTTGGTTCTTGAGGTCCTGCCAGCCGAGCAGGGCCGCCTCCCTGTCCTCTCTGATGGTGTTGGGGGGGGGGGGGATAGCTGGGTTCGATTGGCACGTCTAAACAATGTCGGAGGTGTGAGCCACATCCCCACAGAACTAGCACGCGCCGTCAAATGTGTTGAAACACTTAAGCACCGCCGGGAAAAGCACAGTCTTAGTGAGAATTTCGATGAGAACGCGCTCGTCAGCGCGATCCAGACCCTTACAAGGGGCCGGGTAGCGCCGGTGCTCCTTTTTGTAGTAATCGGTGATGTGTATGAATGTAAGGGCCAGATTCTCTGATTGGTAATAGGCTTCCGGGGTCAGGAACATAGCCCGGGGAGAGATTGCGTGGGCGGCCTGATCGGCCTGTTCTTTCCCTGGAGCCCCTGGTGACCGGGGGCCCAAATCAGGTTACGTGGTGTTGGATTTTCGCATCGGCACCTAGAGTGAAGTATGCGCCAGGCAAGCGGGGGAGCCCACCCCAGCTCATTGTTCCGACAGGACCTTCGCGAGTCGGCGATGATGTGTTTCAACTTGCGATTAGTGAGAGCCAGAGGAATGACGATCTCCTCCGCCTGTGTTGGGCTGTAGGCTTTGAAAGTGAGCGCGTTAGCTGTACGACTGCGGCCGTGTACCATCCCCCGTGGGGTGGGCCGGCAACGTCCACGTACTACACGTGCTGTTGGGGACCATAGTATCGCGCCAATGCATCCCCGTGCGCCTGGCGATGACCGCTATGGTCTTCTCTGGAGATGTTACGGGGAAAGGGTCGAACCCGGAGGGCGCGTCTCCAGGGTTCTGGCACTCTTTCCTAGTCGTGTTTGATGTGTAGCCAGTGCGAGAGGCGGCGACCGGACGTGCTCTGTGCGATACGCGTGTATTGGCTGACTAAGTGGGCATCTCGAAGCTCGTGGAAGGCGTTCATCATGCCCAAGGCTAGAAGTCTCCGGTTGGAAGTAGAGACCAAGAGGTCGACAACCAGTTTGTCATCATCGTGTTAGCGCAGGTGCAAGTAAGGTGTCGAGTAGAGGATTCTACTCGCTACGAAAGCATTGACAAGCCGCAGTCCAGTCAGTGACAGATAAGCGCTGCATGCGCAGGGATTGAAAACGTTGTGGCAGAAACGCGGCATTAAAGCCATAGGCCGTCAGTGTTCATCGTGTTAATTGCCGTTGCCGTTGGCAACGTTTCCGACTCGGACAACTTTAAGGAAAGGAACTGCGCATAACTGGATCGCTGGGTCAGTGGACGCCTGAATCGCGCTTTGAGGTACGTGGGGTGGTGAAAGAGAGGTGTTTCATTCATTCATTCATTCATTCATTCATTCATTCATTCATTCATTCATTCATTCATTCATTCATTCATTCATTCATTCATTCATTCATTCATTCATTCATTCATTCATTCATTCATTCATTCATTCATTCAACGTTACAGACGCCAAGCCACGTATAGCTGCTTGATACGCCATAGCTTTCGTTCTCTAACCAGGTTCTGCAGTAGTAGAACTACACTGAAATTTACTTTAATTTTTTTTATTTATTTTTCGAATACTGCAGACCCTAAGATGGGACCAAGCAGGAGGGGCAAAAGTACATAAAAAGAAACACGGCAAATTACATAGCAGGAAACTAACATATAAGCAATAGGACATAGTAAAGAACAAGAAAAAAACCAAATACCGACGATTACGTTACTTCCTAATGCGAAATTTGAGCGCAGCAAATAAGCTGTTTCACCTTTTCGATAGTGAGTCAACCCCAGCTGCGGAGTTGGTTTCAGGGACAACGCCGCCGATGCCGACACAAACAATATGATACCCTCGCTTCCGCAGCGCTAAGAACCAGGTCTAGCCGTGGGAAGGTGGTCACGTATTCGTCGACGTGCCGGGGCCTACGTGAAATAACCGGCGCGTCGGCAACTGAAGAGCACCCTATCCGCCACACAAGAACAGGGGGGGGGGGAACCCTTTCCTCCTCTTTCTGCATGGCGGCGACGGTGTTCTATGCAGTCACGTTATCTTGACTCTCTAGCGGCGTCAGCGGCATCCAGCGGTATCAGTCGGTCGCTGCTAGCGCTGGGGGGATGAAAGGGGGCGGAGCTTGTTACGAGGCCGACGACAACGCCGACGACGACGCCGACGACGACGCGAAACCCAGGAACGGACGCCAAAGAGCTGCGCTCTAAAACAACTCAGCAATTATCAATAAGCAATTTTGTTGATGGCATCAATGCTGTTTACAACCTCAGGCGGGAGATCATTCTATTGAGTTATTGTGTGAGGGAAAAATGAGTATTTAGAATCATTGATTCTAGCACTGTACGGTGTTAGTGATTCCGTGTTACGATGTAGTGGTAGTCGCGTTGTGATAGGTTTAAGAAATAAATCAGGGCTCATGGAGAGTTAATTTTGAGTAGGAAAATAAATTTCAATCGTTGAATTTTTCTTCGTGCTTGCAATGTCTATCGGTCTATGAGGCTATGAGAGAGGCCGTAGTGAAGGGCTCTGGAAATTTCGACCACCTGGGGTTCTTTAACGTGCACTGACATCGCACACTACACAGGCCTCTAGAGTTTCTATATGTTGTTTTGGGCCATGAGGGTGGTTGGAGAGTCAGTAGAACGATATTTATTAAAGGTGAATCTAACAGATTTTCGCTGGATCATTTCCAGTGCCTCAATGTTATGTTTTGTGTAAGGGTCCCGGACGGTGCATGCGTACTCAAGTTTCGGTCTGATGATGGATGTGTATGCTAGAAGTTTCGCACTAGAAGGCGCACCTTTTAATCTATGCCTAAGAAAGCAAAGTTTACGAAATGATGACGTAAATATGTTGGTTATATGTTTATTCCAGCTAAGATTATCGGTTATAGTAACACCTAACTATTTGCATTCGTTCACTTCCTCAAGCGGGTGATTTGGAAGGGCATACAGAAATGATAGGCTACTTTGTTTATTGGTGACTTTCCTAAAGACTGTTTTGTCACTGTTAAGCTTCATCTCCCATCGACTGCACCATGAATGAATGTTGTGAAGGTTAGAATTAAGGATGACGTGGTCTTCGTAGGATCTGATTTCGTGAAACAAAACACAATCATCGGTGAAAAACCTGCACTGGTTCACTAATTACATCCACAATGGCACTGATGTAGACCAAAAACAGTAATGGTCCAAGCACACTTCCTTACGGCTCGCCAGAAGTGACCGGAAGGCAGCTTGAACAATGGGCATCAATACTGACGAATTGGGCGCGGTTAGAAAGGTAAGCAGAAACCCAGGCAATTAGGAAAGAAGGAAGACCGATATTTTCAAGCTTAAAAATTAGTTTGGCATGTGAAACAAGGTCAAAAGCTTTCTTAAAATCTAGAAAAATGAGCGTCCATCTGCCCTGACTTGTTTAGAATGTCCGCAAAACTATGAACAACAGATGTGAATTGACTGAAGGTCGAAAAGCCCTTTCTAAATCGATCCTGGTGTGACGATAGAATGTCTCCGTCATTTAGAATGGAAGCTATACAAGTGACTATAGTGCGTTTGATAAGTTTACAAGAAGATGTGATACTGGACGAAAATTAGTAATAGATGAGGCTGTACCATTTTTGGTATGGGCAGAATCAGCGCAACTCTCCAGTCCGAAGGAACAGTGCCAGTTGATGGGCTCGCATGGGAAATTATGAATTGAAATTGGTGTAAAAGTTCACTATAACGGCGCAAGAACATTTCGAATTCCGTCCGGACCAGCAGACAGTTTTGTTTTCAGATTCAACAACATTGAAAACACACCTGAAGAAAATACAATGCTTGGTTCAATGCATGGTACAGCAGGTTGACATAAGAGGGAACTTTATTTCGTGAAGACACTGTGTAATATCTGTTAAAATGCCCAGAAATGCTTGTTTTATCGGTGATAAGAACACCATTGTGCAGAATTTGGTCGACAGGTTTGTTTTTCCTGCACAAGTGTTTCCAAAACTTCTGTGCAGCATTCTGAATGAAGCTTGGTAGCGTGTGCTAAAACAATGACGTTTTGATTGCCCCACAGCCTGTCGTAGAGCATCTGCGCAGCTTCAATAGCGTTTCGGCAGGCACGTGCTCGCTTTCATCGCTTTAGTTTTCGTTGTAGATGCAAGACATCACGCGTAATCCAGAGGTTATTTTGCATGTTTTCTTTACTTTGTTGGGAACAAAATTTTTTGGACAATACGTGCAGATTTCTTTAAATTTATTCCATAGTACAGACACGTGATTGCCTTGAAAAACACTCAGGCAAAGATCAAGGTAATCAAGTACGATTTCATCCCTGGCCCGCGAAAGGCCTTTCACACAAACAAGCTTAGCATGGGGAGGGTTGTGGGCCGGTTTTTTGTATTCTACATAAAAAATACACCATACTGGGGTCAGAAAGGCCGTTTTCCACCGAGACGGAAAAATTTTCAATTGATCGGCTGAAAAAACAAGATCAAGTTAGAGGCGCGAGTGCCCTAGACACGCGTTGGTTTCGTAACCACCTTTTGAAGGTTGTGTTGAAACATAATATCAAAAATGCCATACGTGCCTAGGCTGGAACCCGTAACAGGACAATTCCAGTCAACTCCCGGCAGGTTGAAATCTCCAAGAAGAATAACCTTATCATGAGTGAATATGATCATGTGATCAGCCAAATCAGAGAAAAACCGCTGTAACGAATGAGGTGGTCGGTAAACCGCAAATAAAAATAAAGGCCGGCCTCAGCAGCATAGTTTTAATGATACGCTCTCGTGATCATGAAGATGTAACATAAAAGGTAGAGTGCAGAGCTTTAAGTACACTTCAGGAGTCTGTAGATAATACTTCTTGTGGGGGGATCGTTTAATATTTCTTGTATGGCCTCCCAGACTGCGTGGCATTCTGCAGTGAAGATGGATGCGCAATGTGGAAGTCGTACTGTTTTCTCCGAATTGCTTCGCACCACTGCACTTCCTACGTAAACATGTGTTTTTGAGTCATCTGTATAAAAAGCTGTAAAAGTACTGTATTTTTCCACGAGTGCAAGAAATTCTTTTAGTATATGTTGTTGTGGAGTTTGTCTTTCACGAAACTGCGTAAGGGTGAAATCACAGATTGCAGGATAATTGTACCATGGAGGCAATGGATCTTGTCTTTGAGCAATGCTGGGTAATGTGTCTAGTACGCCGAGGTTATGGCACATCTGTTCAAAACGGAGGAGGAGTTTGTTGTTGTAGCGGTCTGTTGTTAAACAGTGCTCTTGACGAGAGAAGCCAACAGCCACAGAAACCAAGGGGCACAGGGGTTTTTTGTTTCTGTGGCCCTTCGTTTCTGTGGCTGTTGGCTTCTCTCATATTTATAACGAGCCCCTCATTCTCCTTCCCTTGTTTGCTTAATTGCTTAGCGAGGGCCTCGGTTCTGGCAGCCTTGACGCCATAGGAAGCACAAGAGGGTTCTCACACAGCTTCCACCCTCGCCGTTCGATGACGTTCTACGTCACATGAGCGGTAACTCAGGACGTGCGACGTCCGCCGCTTAAGAATGTGGGTGGCGCTGGTGAACACTCCCAAGGTAAGGTTATTTGCAAAACATAAATACCCCCGGAAGCAGAAGATTTGACAGCCGTCGCCGTAGCTCAGCGGTAGAGCACCGGACGCGTAATTCGGAGGTCGTGGGTTCGGATCCCACCGGCGGCTTGTGGTTGTTTTTTCTTCTGCTTTTCTAATTAATTAGCTTTAAGCGATAACATATTCAGTAATATTATAAATTGATCAACACCACAAAATAAATTAATGAATTAAATACCTTGGTTTCTGTGCCTGTTGGCTTCTCTCATATTTATAACGAGCCCCTCATTCTCCTTCCCTTGTTTGCTTAACTGTTCTTGATGGGCACTTTTTGACTTTTCGTGACAGATGTGTTTATGTAGTGAACGGATTTTTAAAATGTATGAAAACGTGAGCATCGTTTTTGTCTTTATGTGATTGTGCGTTAGCTTCTGCATAAAGACTATTTATGGGCGAAGTCCTGTATGCACCAGTGAAAGGACGCAAAGCTAAATTATGTATTGGGTCCAGTCGTTTCAGGTGCGATGGTCTCGCGCACCCATATACTATACATCCATAATCCAGGGAAGAACGCATTACAGAGCGATAAATTTGTAAGTGAGATGTCCTAACTTAACCGAAGTGTTTTCGGGAGAGTACTTTAAGTACATTAAGTTATCGGGAGGCTTTCTTTTTCAGTGCGTTTAGGTGAGGCAGGAAAGTGAGTTTTCTGTCAAATGTTATGCCTAGAAATGTGTGTCCATTTTTTTACTGGTAACTCTATTTGGATTAGGTGTTGGGTGGGAGGTGCCTGTAAACCTCGTTTGAGTGAGAACAGAATGGCCACTGTTTTCTGTGGAGAAAACCGGAAACGATTTCTGTCTGCCCGGGTTGCCAATTTATAATTGTTAACTGCATTTGTCTTTCACATGTTGATATGTTGGAGGACGTGCTGGAGGTCGCCTACATACACTGAATACATAACGGACCTTGGGATTATTTTACTACGAGAGTTCATTTTTACAAGAGAACGTGCTGCTTAAAATACACCAATGAGGTAACCTATTCTACTGAATGAAATTCTTCAAAAGGGTTGAACCTAGGCGTACATGGAATGAACGGTTAGATAAGAAGTCGTTTAGGCAGTTCAACGACACGCCGCGGATTCCAAGCTCAGCTAAGTCCTTAAGAATGCCGTACCTCTGGGCCATGTAATAGGCCCTCTACAAATCGAAAAAGACAGCAAGACAGTGCTGCTCGGGAACAAAATATTCTCGAACATTGTTTTCGAGACGAACTAGGTCATCTCTAGTGGAACATCCCTTTTTAAAAACACATTGATGGCTGTGAAAAAGTTCAAACGATTGAAGTACAAAAGTACTCAGTCTTATTTTCAGGACACTTTCAAAGGACTTGGCGAGAAAACTGGTTAGGGCGATGGGTCTATAAGTTCAGACGATTGAAGTACAAAAGTACTCAGTCTTATTTTCAGGACACTTTCAAAGGACTTGGCGAGAAAACTGGTTAGGGCGATGGGTCTATAATTGCTAGGCGAAGTTAGTGGCTTCCCGGATTTAAGGAAAGGTACAATAATAGCTTTTTTCCAGGCGTGGGTATTTTCCCAGATACCCAAACTTTGCTGAAGAACGGCAAGTTGGGAGAAAAGAGCCAGCATTTCATAGTGGATTTGGTCAGGTCCTGGAGCAGTTTTTTCGCTTGTTTTCTCAGTACCGCGCGGGAACGTCGAGGCCGCGTGCGGCGCTCATGTCGGCGCCCCCGTAAGTTCACTGCGTACGAGAAATTCTTGACTGACTCAAGCTTCAGGGGACACCAATTACTCGCGCGACGGGCTCTCCGAAACTGCTCATGCTGGAAGGTTTTCTAGATGCAAAATCCACCGTCTTTTGGCCTTTATACCCCACCAGATGGATTATAGCGTACACATAGGCAATTTACATTATACTGCGAGTTCATTTCAGTTTGCGGCTCTTGCCGTAAATTCGTATTTTTGCCGCGGACAATAAATAGATTGGGTAAAGTGAGAACACCTCAAAATTTCGAATTTTTTATTTTATGCATTCATGCGCCAGAAAAAAGTAAACAGCATAAAATGTTGATTAAAAACCCACGCTCTACATTTTTTTGTACTGAACCAGTTTGAACCCGTTTGAGCCGGTTCAATACGGTCCGAACCGGTTCGAGCCGGAACGGAGTGTCGCTCTGGAGCCGAACCCGGAAATGAACCCGAAAGGCGTGAACCCGAACCTGAACCGAATCCGAAAAAGTCCGGTTCGACACCCTGATTGGGTCTAATATTCTTAGATACGACGGCCTTGCGTAGCCGTACACAAAGCACGCATAATCTATAGGGAAGAACGCCCCAAATAGCGATAAATCTGAGAAGATATGTTCTGTCAGTCCCTCAAAGTTTCCTTGAGAAGAGTTTAAGGATGTTCAGAGATTGAGCAACTTTCTTTTCAGTACGCGTAAGTGCGGTATTTATGAGAGTTTGTTTAAAGTTATGCTTAAAAATGTATGCTCTTGTTTCACTGGTAGTACGATTTCATTAAAGCGTAGGGTGGGGTCATTCTGTAGGCCTCTTTTGAGCGGGAATACGGCCGGTACTGTTGGTTTTGGGGTGAACTTGAACCCATTGCTAGCTGCCCAAATCGCTACTTGTTTAATGCAGCTTGTATCTGCCTCTCACTGGCTGACAATCTGGAGGACGTGCATGCAACATGAAGGTCACCGACATACACGGAATACATAATCGAATTTGGAATTATTGTGCCTATGGAATACATTTTTATTACGAAGAGCCTAGTGCTTTAAATGCACCCCTCAGGCATCCCATTTTTCTGAATGAAGTTCCTCGGCGTACGTGAAATGAACGACCGAACAAGGAATCTTTCAAGCAGTTCAGTATCCTACCACGGATACCGAGTACCGTGGTCAACAAGGCCGCGGAGAATATCAAATCACCAGTTGACGTCATAAGCCTTTTCCATATTGTGACTTGACAGTTGACAGCCGTGTTGTGCGGACGCATGTTTAGGTGCTCTTAGGATCACGCGTAAAGACCGGCACCGGACCGACTGCGCGAGCGACAGCGTTAAATAGATGAGTACTTTCTTTTAATATTTTGAAAGCAGGGTGTTTTTAGTTTTTAGGTTGTTAGGGGAAGTGTAGGGTAAAGAATAGAACTTAGGTCAGTGACCTATAGGTTTTGTTTGTGGGGTTTAACGTCCCAAAGCGACTAAGGCTATGAGAGACGCCGTAGTGAAGGGCTCCGGAAATTTCGACCACCTGGGGTTCTTTAACGTGCACTGACATCGCACAGTACACGGGCCTCTAGAATTTCTCCTCCAAAGAAATTCCAGCCACCACGGCCGGGATCGAACCCGCGTCTTTTGGGTCAGCAGCCGAGCACCATTGCCACTGAGCCACCGCGGCGGCGTCAGTGACCTATAATCGGCCGGGTCTATTCTGGTCGGGAGCTATAGTTTTTCAGTGCTTATTTTTGCGCTAACTTTTTTAGAAAGATAGCAATTCATTTTCTAAGTGATCGATCGGCATTTGCGGTAGGCTGAATTTTATTTTATTTGTGCACGTTTCTTTAAGTGTTTTTTTTTTGTTTTGAGCCTGTAGATATCCTAGCATTTGATGGTAGCAATAATCGAGTGCTGCTAAGATGGTTAAGCTACTGAAGGTTAAATGTAAGGAGTGCGAGGCGTCAATGAATTTAAACGAAATTCGGTTCGAACCGGTGGAGGAGGCCGAGCGCGCAGATTTTATCTGCAGATGCTGCGTGTTAGGTGCACGCCTGGACAGGGCTGAACAGGCGAACATCAAACTAGTGCTACGTATGGATGCACTAGAAATATAGTCACAGAAAGAGAGGGCAGAGAAGCGCAAGCTTCAAGAACAGCTTCGTCAGTAGGAGTCAAAAATGGCTGACATCGCCATTGGAAGCCACATTGGTGGACATTCCAGCGCCAGCCACATGGATGCGGCTTGCACTGGCATGGACAACGATAAGCAAGTAAGTCAGACAGGTTCAGACAGGAAAAGCTACGCACAGGTGGCAGCTAGGAAGTATAGAGGCGATGGAGAGAAGGGGACAAACTAAACCAGAGGAATGAGGTCACAGTCACTGATAAGAGGCAGCAAAATCCGGAAGTTAGAAGGGAGGGGCAGAGTACCCTAGTGCTTATCGCTGGGGACTCAAACATGAGGAGCTGCAAAAGAGCGACAATGGAGCCTGTGAAGGATAGGCGTGTAGCAGTCGGGGTATTCCCAGGGAGGGCAACGGACGAGGTACTAAGAAAGACTAAGAATTTCTGAGAATGCTGCACGGCGTAACATGGTAGTGGTAGCGGCGGGGCTAAATTATGTCCTGAATGGTGACGCCACACAACTAGTGATAAGATTAGCTGAGAGAGTTGACGGTATAAGGGCGATAGCACAGCAAGCGCAGATCCTGGTGTGCACAGTGCCGGAGGTGTAAGGAAGCAGTGGAGAGGTTGCCAACGACGTTGTGATTCTTAAACGAGAGATAAGGCAGTTAAGCCTCGAGAAAGGCTTTGAGGTGGCAGACAAACAGGGAATTGCACAGAGCAGGCTTGGGCAGTGGTTTAGACGTGATGGCATCCATTTCAGCGGAAGGGTAGGAGAAGAGATAGGCTGGCGCCTGGGAGGCCGAGCGGAAGCTTTTTGAGGGGGTCCACGGTGGCTCAGGGCGTAGGGGTCGGTAAGCGATGTAGTAAATGTAACAATCGCGGCTGAGCCCAACAAGATGGCTACTAGGAGGCGCAGAAAGAAAACTAGAAAAAAGAAATTTAACGCCAGGATCAGTTACATAAACATGCAAGAGGGTAGAAAGAGAGCGAAATGACTAGAAATAGAACAGCAGTTAAAGGACGAAGAAGGAGATGTGTACGCTCTATGCGAGACACATCTGAGGGATCTAGAAGATCCGCATTTAATGGATGGCTATGTCTATGAAGGGCGCAACAGAAGAACAACGGAGAAGAAGGGAGGAGGAGTAGGTATGCTGATACATCAAGGAGCAAATTGGCAAAGAATAAAATCAACTTGCAAATAACATGTATGAGTATCAGGTACAATTGCTGGTGAAATCGCATGGCTAGGGGTAGTTTATTTAGGGGCCGGGGACAAATGCAGTCAAGAAAACAAGGATCTAGTTAAGTAGTAAGGTGGAAAGTTGGGCGAGTTGAATCTTAATCATGATGAATTTTGCGCCAAAAACGATGACCAAAAGGAGAGAAGACACAACACGAGCGCTTTGTACTACGAGGCCTCGCGTTGTGTCTTCTCTCCTTTTGGTCCTCGTTTTTGCCCCAAACTTCATCATGGATCTAGTTAAGCGCCTCAGTGAGGATATAAAGCAGTTTGGAGATGGTGGAGATATTATTCTGCCTGGCGACATGAATGGCCACATCGAGGATCTGGATGGATACACAGATTGTAACGGGAAGTTAATGCTAGACTTCTGTGAGCGACACAACCTAGTTATTGTCAGTAGAGAAACTAAATGTGAGGGACAAATCACGTGGAAATCCCGTAACAGGTAGACAAGCATTGACTACTGTTTAATGTCGCAGGGCACATATAGTAAGCTCGCAATAATGGAAATAGACGAAGAGGGGAAGTACAGCCTAGCAAGTGATCATGAACGTATTAGCCCACAGTTGGGAGCCCCGATCAAAAGAGAAATGCAGTGATGTTAAAAAGGCAGCGCAACATTAAACGACGGGCAAATAGCGCTAACAGCAGCCGACATAGAGGAAGCAATCGAGAAACGCCCCTTTTAAAAGTGGGATTATAAGCAGTTAGAACTGCTCATGAGTACAAAAATTAAACAAGTAAAAGGAGTAAACCGATGGAGAAGCAAGAGGAAGCCACGAAGCTGGTGGAATATGGAAATTAAGCAGTTCACCGAACAACGACGGGTGGCTTCAAGAGAACACAGAAAAGCAAAGAGGGCGCAGTTATCTGAAGAGAAAATAGGCCAAAAAATGGGAATCTTATCGTCAAAAGAAACAGCAAGTTCAGGTCCTCGTCCAGGCTAAAATAAAGGAGTCCTCTGATCAATGGCTGGCTGAAGTTCGCGATAAAGATAAAGATAAAGGGGGGCCAAAAAATTCTCGAACTGTATAAGCTGGCTGGGTAAAACAAATAAAAGAAGGCTGGAACAGATTATAGATGCTGAGGGAAAATGTTTAGAGGGAGACGATGCTGTTAACTACATTACATCAGTTATAGCTGCGTCTTTTAGCAACGACAATAGGGTAATCTTGCCAAGTGAGGGAGCAACACAGGACAGCACATTAGGGAACAGCTTAGACCTGACTAATCTTAACTGGAAAAAGGCGCAAGCAGGTATTCCTAAAACAACATCCGCAGGGATAGACGAAATTCCATTTAAGCTGAGTACTGACCTTGGCTCAAGAAGCAAGGAAACGTTGATAAATAACATTGGAGACAGTCATAACAAATAGGCTAATTCCGCACAGCTGGAGACAGAGTGAAATGAATTTCATTTATTTAAGGAAAGGAGAGAAGATTGACATAAAATCCTTCCGAGCGATTACGATAACATCTGTTATATACAGTCTAGCAATGCGGGCGGTGAAATTAAAAATGCAGTCACGGGTAGAAGGTAATACGATACCGGAGAACTCAGGAACGGGTTCAGAAGGGGTAGGCGTTTAGATGATAGCCTGTTCGTGCTTACCCAATGCATAGAAATAGCCAAGGCGGAAAACAGACCTCTATATTTAGAGTTTCTGAACGTAAGCGTTGCGTACGACAACGTGAACAGGGAACTCCTGTGGAACATATTAAACGATGTAGGTATGGGTAATGAGGTAACCGATTTTCTACAGGAAATCTACCGAGATAATAAAGTTGAAATTACATGGGAAGGGATAAAAAGTACCACAACTGTGGGGGTACACAATGGAATAAGGCAAGGTTGTCCTCTATCACCGCTGCTGTTCATGCTTCGCGTGATAAATATGGAAAGAAGGCTATAAGGAAGTAATGTATGTTATTATATGTCGTACACGCTAGGCGGAAATGTCGTTGACCGATGGCTCCCTGGTTTAATGTATGCGGACGATATTCTACTCTTAGCAGATAACCACGAAGATTTGCAAACTGTGTGACGACCCCACATAATGCGCAGGTCCACACGGGACGGAGAGGCAAGAAGACACCGTATGGCTCAGTTTAAACAAAAATGATGTAATCAATAATTATACATGGTACATCAGAGGCTGGGGTGTCCGAGCTTACGTGGCGACGCCGTCATGGGGGCGATGGATGGTCTCCGGAGTTGCGATCCGTCGGTGGCTGGCAGAAGCTGCGCGCCGTCCTGCTTCGGCGCTGAAGGACCCTTTTTCGTGAACGATCTCGTCCTCTGCGTGCCTTTCGTCCGCACTCGCCAGCTATATCTGCTCCGCCGGCCACGCCCGATCTCCTGTCTTCCCGACTGGAATGTTTTTTTCTTCCTCCTTTCCACGGCGGCGCCCTGCGGCATCCCCGACATCCCTGGTTGGAATGTCGTTTGTCTCCCGCCGGCAGCTTTCTTCTCTTGCCCTTGTACGGCCAGGCATGCCTAATTGGGCTGGCTTTCCCTCCCGCCGGCGCCTTTGCTGTGGTCGCTCGGACAATACCTCCAGCGCGTCCCCGGCCTTCGTAGCTATAGTGGTCACCTCCGCTCAAGGAATTTCGCTGGGGGTTACTGCTGACAATGGCCCTAGACATTCCTGCTACATTAATCCCCTGAGGCTCGGAGGGGCATTCCAAGCATCCCACTTCCCATGGTCGTCGCGAGGTTGTCGGCCTTGTTGATTGTTCACTGTTGAGCACAGAGAAAATTCCGCCGAAGGTATGGGCCCTGGTAGCTCACGCACGGAACGTCACAACTGGTTAATTGTCTTGGAGACGAAGGAGACGCCTAAGTTTCAGTTTTAGCGCAACTAAGTCAGGTGTGATGATTTTCAACGATACAAATGATCAGGTGCTTACAATACAAGGCCACGAAATACCCAAAATGGCCGAATACAAATACCTCGAGATATGGCTAAACAAAGGGCAGATATACACGGGCAGATATGCCACGTATCATTGTAGTGTTTGTTCGTTCACGCTCAAGGCTGCAGGAAAGGGCTGTTATCATTTTTGTTCGTGACGCGAGAAGCGACCAGTCTAATCTCGATTGATCGCCGCCATGAAAGGCTGCATCTAGGTTTTTCCAGATTACTGTAGATGATCTTGTCCTGCTATCTGGAAGTTTCCTTGCCGGCTTTAAATCAAGCAATGCCGCGAGCAGCGGACATTCGTAGTTCGACGATTGACGAGCACGCTTGTTGCTTACGCCGCCACCGAGTGATTCAGTTCTTTTGCGGGCGCAAGTCAGCCCAAATAAAGAGCTTCGTTTGCAAGTATTTCTGGTGTCTTTCTGACCGCTGGACTGCCGTCACTACAACGTGACATCTGGTGGAGGTGCTGGGTAGCCTTCCATGTACCGGACACCCCCTACAAGCCGTGACGCCAGCCCTCTGAGTCATCAACCGCAGGACCTGAGTCCAGTCCACCGCGCTAGCCGACGCCTGCAAGGGGACGCACCAGAGTTCGGGAATCTGCCGGACCCTACCCGGAAGCGGAAGCCAGCCGCAACGTCTACGATGAGCTTGCCCCAGACGACGACTCCAATCATTCTTCACCAGCCCCGGGTGCCACCAACCTTCGACGCTTCGCCTGGCGCCGACCCCGAAGAATGTCTGGAGCAGTTCGACCGTGTGGCTATCTTCAACAACTGGGACGATGCCACAAAACTTAGGTACGTCTTCTTCGCCGTGGAGGGACCAGCAAAAGTCTGGTTTGAGAATGAGGAAGCTAACCTCACGAACTGGGAAACCTTCAAGGAGCAGCTTCTAAAGACCTTCACGAACGTCGTGCGAAAGGAGAGAGCCCAGCAGCTGCTGCAGTCTCGCATACAACACCCAAACGAGACCGTTGCTGTGTACACTGAGGAAATGAAGCGTCTCTTCCAGCGTGCCGACGCGAGCATGAAGGAAGAAGAGAAGGTGAAGTTGCTTATGCGAGGAGTTAAAGAGCAACTCTTTGCCGGCCTCTTCCGCAACCCACCGAAAACTGTCGCGGAATTTGTAGAAGAGGCATCCACGATGGAAAAAACTCTGGATGCCCGAGCCCGCCAGTATGACCGCCAGCAGCACATTTTCCCAGCAAGCTGCCTGGACACCGCTAACAGCAACGACCTGCGAGATGTTATACGTCAAGTTGTGCGAGAGGAGCTCCGACGATTGCTGCCAACGGGAACGCAGCCGCAAATTTCATCGCTCACTGACGTCATCCGGGACGAGGTTCAACAGGCCTTGGGTGTGACGCCGACACCCACGCAGCCTCTGCAGTCCCCAGCCATGACTTACGCCGCAGTTGTGCGCCGTCCTGCCCCTCAACGACGGGACCCAAGCCCCTATCGCCCTCAGCCAGCTGCGTTGGACCGCCGCCCACTCGCCTCAACCCGCCCGTCCTACGAGCGACGCGCACAGCCAAGGAAATGCGACGAGTGGAGAACTCCCGACCAGCGCCGCCCACTATGCTTCCACTGTGGCGAAGCCGGTCACGTCCTCCGGCACTGCCCATACAGAAGACTGGGCATCCGAGGGTTCTCTTACGACGCTCCACGACCCCGACCCGGCCAGCGACCAGCCGAAATTGAGAAATTTTTGCGTCGGGAAGAATGCTCACCACCCAGCCACCTATCACGTTCCCCGTCGCCTTCGTCTCCGCGCTTCGTATCTCCGAGCCGAGGCTACGCTGGGCGTGCACGCTCCCCCAGCCCCCGAAGGTTAAACTGAATAAAGCAGCCTCTGGAGGTGAGGTTGCTTCTAAGCGCAAGGACAAAGATCCTCCACCGACGATAACTCCGACGACACCTCCGACGACACCTCCGACGACACCTCCGACGACAACTTCGCCGACAACTTCGCCGACAACTTCGACGACAACTTCGATGACAACACCGACGACGACGCGACCAGACTTGACGCCTTTACCGCTGCCCATAGAAGTAACGTCGGAGTACGCCCACCGCAGCCTCACTACCCGACGAAGCCGAGATCGTACACCGAAGACCACGTGTAGCACGAAAACGCGAACAAGTGACCTTGAAGTTACGGTCGACGGTCACGCGGTTACTGCCTTGGTCGACACGGGAGCTGACTACTCAGTCATGAGCGGGCCATTCGCTGTTCGACTCAGGAAAGTGACAACAATTTGGGATGGCCCGATGATCCGCACCGCAGGTGGTAACCTGATTACGCCGTCAGGACGCTGCACCGCGAGAGTTACTGTAAATGGGAGAACCTATGCTACAACCTTCCTGATCCTACAGCAATGCTCGAGAGATGTGATTTTGGGAATGAACTTCCTGAACGAACATCGGGCGATCATCGACCTTCGATCTAAGTCGATCAAACTTTCCACGGAAAAAGCCATACCTGTTGCGACGGGCGCGACTCATCACGTTGCCTTAAACGTCCTCGATGAAGCATTTAGCGTGCGGCCAAGATGAAGTGTTCTCGTCGGCATAGGTACTGGAGACATCGAAAATGCCGAAAGCGTCATCGAGGGGAACACCCAGTTACTCCTGGATCGAGGATTGGGCGTCGCGAGGGGAGTCGCCGAAATCCGAAATGGCCAAGCCCAGGTGTTGCTAACCAACTTCACGGAAGAATACCGGCATCTAAACAAAGGTACGACGATCGCTTTCCTCGACGAGCTGGCAGACATCAGAGACGTATTTGCCCTACCCGACCAACCCGCAGAACCATCTGACCAAGGCCGTCAACCCGCGTTCGACATCAACCCGGCATTACCCCGGAGCAGACAAGACCAAATACGCAGTCTTCTTCAAAGGTACACCGATTGCTTCTCATCAGCATCGAATGTGTGACGAACCCGGCTTGCCAAGTACCGCATTGTCACAGACGAACACGCGCGACCACTGCGACAGAGCCCCTACCGCGTATCGCCGCTAGAACGCCAAGCTATCCGCAAGCAAGTTGAGGAAATGCTTCGTGACGACGTCATACAGCCATCGAGGAGCCCCTGGGCAGCACCGGTCGTCCTAGTGAAAAAAAAAGACGGCACCCTTCGCTTTTGCGTCGATTACCGCCGCCTGAACAACATTACGAAGAAGGATGTCTACCCCCTCCCCCGCATCGACGATAGACTGGACAGGCTGTGCAACGCTAAGTACTTCTCATCGATGGACCTCAAGAGCGGCTACTGGCAAATTGAAGTCGACGAAAGAGATCGCGAGAAGACTGCGTTCATCACGCCTGACGGACTCTTCGAGTTCAAGGTGATGCCATTCGGCCTCTGCTCTGCCCCAGCGACGTTCCAGCGAGTAATGGATACAGTGCTCGCAGGCTTGAAGTGGCAAATTTGTCTAGTCTACTTAGATGACGTTGTTGTCTTCTCCACAAGCTTTGAAGACCACCTCAGAAGGCTTCGGACAGTGCTGGAAACAATCAAGTCTTCGGGCCTAACACTGAAACCAGAGAAGTGCCACTTCGCCTACGAGGAGCTGCTGTTCCTTGGTCACATCGTAAGCAAGGATGGAGTTCGCCCAGACCCTCAGAAGACGGCTGCGATCGCACAGTCTCCACAGCCTAATGACAAGAAAGCTATACGCAGATTTCTTGGATTGTGCGCTTATTACCGGCGATTCGTCAAGAACTTTTGGCGCATCGCTGAGCCTTTGACCCAACTTACCAAGGCTGACGTTCCTTTTAAATGGGAAAGGCCTGAAGAGGAAGCTTTCAACGAGCTGAAGCGCCGCTTACAGTCCCCTCCTGTGCTCGGGCACTTTGATGAAAACGCCGAAACCGAAGTTCATACCGATGCAAGCGGGGTGGGCTTAGGAGCGGTTCTCGTTCAGAAAAATGGCAGACAGGAGAAAGTTATCGCGTACGCTAGCCGTTCACTGTCGAGAGCCGAAGCCAACTATTCGACGACAGAGAAAGAATGTCTCGCCATTATTTGGGCCACGTCCAAACTTCGCCCCTACCTATACGGACGACCATTCAAGGTTGTGAGCGATCACCATGCTCTGTGCTGGCTGGCCAATTTGAAAGATCCCTCCGGCCGCCTTGCCCGTTGGAGCCTGCGTCTTCAAGAATTCGACATAACTGTCGTCTACAAATCTGGCCGCAAGCATTCCGACGCAGACTGCTTGTCGCGAGCCCCCGTCGACGCAGCAAGCGAAGAAGACGACGACGACGCTTTCTTAGGACCGGTAAGCGCCAGCAGTTTCGCGCAGCAGCAGCACTCGGATCCTGACTTGCAAAGCCTAGTTGATTATCTGAAAGGCAAGACCGCTTCGCCTCCCCGAGGGTTCAAGCGGCAACTGTCGTCCTTCGTCCTTCACAATAATGTCCTCCTGAAGAAGAACTCCGCGCCGAACAGGACACTGCATCTTCTTGTCGTGCCCAAAAATCTCAGGCAAGAAATTATGCAGGCATGTCATGATGAGCCGACTGCAGGACATCTCGGGATTGCTCGCACGTTGCACTGCATCCAGGAGAAGTACTATTGGCCACGGCTAGCTACCGACGTTTCCCATTACGTGTAAACGTGCCGTGAGTGTCAGCGACGCAAAACGCCTCCGACTAGACCAGCCGGACTCCTGAACCCCATACCACCGCCAACTAAGCCCTTTCAGCAAATAGGGATGGACCTCCTCGGCCCCTTTCCGACCTCTTCATCAGGAAACAAGTGGCTCATCGTGGCCACCGACTACATGACCCGCTACGCCGAAGCAAAAGCGTTGCCTAGTGGTACCGCAACAGAAGTCGCAAAATTTTTTGTCGAACAAATTCTCCTGCGACACGGCGCCCCGGAAGTGCTCATCACAGACAGAGGAACGGCGTTTACAGCGGAGCTGACGCAAGCCATTTTAAACTACAGCCAGACAAGCCATCGGAGGACAACTGCCTATCATCCACAAACCAACGGACTCACAGAGCGTCTGAACAAGACCATTGCAGACATGCTCTCCATGTACATCGACGCCGAACACAAGACGTGGGACTCCATTCTGCCCTACGTGATCTTCGCTTATAATACTGCCGTCCAGAACACAACCAGGTTTACCCCATTCCAGCTGGTATACGGCAGGAAGCCCACGACAACACTCGACGCAATGCTCCCGCACGTTTCCGACGAAGACAACCTCGACGTCGCCGCCTACCTTCATCGCGCCGAGGAAGCCCGAAGACTTGCACGGCTTCGCATTCAAGACCAGCAGCACACCGACGCCCGACGCTACAACCTGCGCCGACGAGACACACATTACAAGCCAGGTGATCGGGTTTGGATATGGACGCCAGTTCGCCGCCGTGGATTCAGCGAAAAGTTGCTGCGACGCTACTTTGGCCCGTACAGGGTTCTCCGCCGCATCGGTGACCTCGACTATGAAGTCATCCCCGACGGCATGACAGCATCTCAGCGACGCCACCCACGCCCGGAAGTCGAACATGTCGTACGCCTGAAGCCATATTATGAACGCTAAAGTACTCGAAGTTTCCATTCTCCGTGTTTATTTTCATTTTAAAGCATCGAGACGATGCTTCTTTGGAAGGGGGGTAATGCCACGTATCATTGTAGTGTTTGTTCGTTCACGCTCAAGGCTGCAGGAAAGGGCTGTTATCATTTTTGTTCGTGACGCGAGAAGCGACCAGTCTAATCTCGATTGATCGCCGCCATGAAAGGCTGCATCTAGGTTTTTTCAGATTACTGTAGATGATCTTGTCCTGCTATCTGGAAGTTTCCTTGCCGGCTTTAAATCGAGCAATGGCGCGAGCAGCGGACATTCGTAGTTCGACGATTGACGAGCACGCTTGTTGCTTACGCCGCCACCGAGTGATTCAGTTCTTTTGCGGGCGCAAGTCAGCCCAAATAAAGAGCTTCGTTTGCAAGTATTTCTGGTGTCTTCCTGACCGCTGGACTGCCGTCACTACAACGTGACAATATGTCGTACACGCTAGGCGCAAATGTCGTTGACCGATGGCTCCCTGGTTTAATGTATGCGGACGATATTCTACTCTTAGCAGATAACCACGAAGATTTGCAAACTCTAGTTAATTGTTTTGCAGACGAAGGAGACGCCTAAGTTTCAGTTTTAGCGCAACTAAGTCAGGTGTGATGATTTTCAACGATACAAATGATCAGGTGCTTACAATACAAGGCCACGAAATACCCAAAATGGCCGAATACAAATACCTCGAGATATGGCTAAACAAAGGGCAGATATACACTGAAAAGCATGAACAGCATCTTAGGGAAAAAGGACCAAGAGAATCCAGGATAATGAAACATAGGGCATTATGGGGGTACAGCAAATATGAAGTATTGAGAGGTATTTGGAAAAAATAATGGTGCCGGGGGTTACTTTCGGGAATGCGGTTCTGTGCTTAAGCGCACAAGTTCAGTCGAGATTAGACGTAAATCAGAGAGCTTTTAGAAAATTAGCACTTGGTGCCCACGGCAAAACCACAAACGAGGCAGTACAAGGCGATATGGGCTGGGCTAGTGCACTGCACGGGCTCGGGGCGCGGGACGGGCCGGGCCGGGACATGATTTGTTTTGCCGGGCCTGGGCGCGGCCCGCAACTTCCGGCCCGGGCCGGTCTTAAAGCTGCGGACCCGAGCCGGCCTTGGGTCCGTACAGAAACGGCTGGTGTCCCACTATTCATTCACTATTGCAGAGTGAAGTACACAACTGCGGCATTGGAGCAGCGACACGGATGAGCTATGAGTTATAGTACGCACTGAGAAAAAAAATTAAGGTTTATTCATTGACTTATTTATTTCCCTATTTCCATACCGCGGTAGCTTAGTGGTCAAGTTTCTTGACTACTGAGCCGGGGAACCAGGGTTTTCTCCTAGCCTCGGCGGCCGCATATCTATTTAGGTGCAAGCATGGCAGCCATGCACTTTGTAGTATCATTGCTCGTTGAAGAAACCCAGGCGGTCGAAATGATCCGGAGACCTTCGCTTCGGTGTCTCTCACAGCCTGACTCCCCTTGGGCCCTTAAGCCCCAAAAACATAGCTTTTATTTTGTAGCTATATTTTTCTCATGAGAAAAAATTCACAAACTGAAGCGCGTTTGGTTTTCTTTTTGATCAGCTGACCGGAACATCTTGTAAATGAAATAGCCACAAAAGCTCGCGAGAGTTTGTGAATATCATCTCATAACCACATCTATCCTTCCTCGCTTCTTCATCCTGGTTGTCATGACAAGTGTTTTGCCCTGTAAGTTATCACGTGGTTCGCGCGTTATGTTCTGCTCCACCAGTAAGAAGAAATTTCAACCAGCCTTAATTTGCCGTTGATTGTTCGTCATCCCACAACATACCTATACACTATTAGAAATGCAATCGGGAAGAACGTATAAGTATAGGACGCTTATAGTCTTCAAATACACTCCGCGAAATACTCAAGCCTTTTAGCTTTGCGTTTCTGCTGAAAGGCGACCAGTTATGCTATGAGTTCAACCTGAGAGATCGCGTTCACTAAAAAAATGTCATTCCACTGCTTGCTAGGCAGCTTTAATGTTTATACTTCGCGGGCGGTAAAATATAACTGATTAAAATCATGAGGGAATGATAAGTAGTCTATTACGTTCATATGCAGCCCTTTTTATTTGGCTCTCGGAAGTTCCGAGATCTTTGCGCACCTACGCGAGATCACTGTCCAAAAGACGGGCCTGGCGAGCACTACTCTTAATCACTTCCTTCGGGGTTAAAAAGAACCAACTTTCTACAAGCCAAACTGTGGTTTCAGAACCTTTGTCAGCCAGTTCCTTATCGGTCAAGTAGCAGTCTACTCATTCAGAGTGAGCAGTATGCCTCACGCGTTACTGTGAAAGGGGCCGGGACGGGCCCGGGCTGGGCCTCACTCCGGGATTCACGGACCGGGCCGGGCTCGCTAGAGCGATAATTTAGCGGGCCTGGGCCGGGCCCGGGCTTGAAGCCGCGGGCCTGGGCCGGGCTCGGGCTTCAGGTATCGGGCCCGGGCCGGACTTGGGCCTCAGATTGAGGCCCGTGCAGTGCTCTGGGCTGGGCATCGTTCGAAGCATGGGAAGCTAAGAGTAAAACGCTATATGAAGAACACCTGAGGAAATTGGACGATAACAGTTGGGCAGCGAAGGTATTTAAATAATTATACAGAAAGAGCGTTAACTCACAAAGGCGGAAAAGAACTAGAAAAGTAACCAGTAAGTACGCCGGTCATGAGAGCGGAGAAAGAAAGGGCATTAAACGACAGGTTAAAAACGCGGAAATTAAAACTTGGATTAATTCAATGGAAAAGAAGCATAGTGTAGAACTATATACTGGAAAAGGCAGATCAGGAAAGTATTTTTCTATGATAACTCAAGAGGCAGGGCCTTACTTTTTGCAGCCAGGTCAGGGTGTCTTCCAACGCGCAGCTACAAAAAAAATAAAAATTCAACGAAGAGGATGACACATGTGATGTGTGTGGTAGATCTATGGAAACAACTGAACACCTCATACTCAAATGTGATGGTATCCATCCAGATGTCGATGCAGGCACAGTCACTCTTCCGGAGGCCCTATGGTTTAAAGATAACAATGGTCATGTGAATGAATCTGCAGTGGAAGTTAGCAAAAAGCAATTGGAGTATTGGTGGCAGAAACGCAGAGATGTGACATAAGGTTAGCTGTGTAGGAAACCGTAGTGAAAGAAGATGGCGAATGTTAATGAGAACTACCAACACAGTTGAACAAACATAAAAAGCTGATCATGGGGGCAATTGCAACCCGCCGCTTCAAAGGGGGCGCTGCTATCCATCCATCCATCAATCATCCATCATCCATCCATTCGTCCGTCCATCCATTCGTCCGTCCATCCATTCGTCCGTCCATCCAATTAAAGACGCTGGAGAAGTTGACTTATCCAGTGGTTCCACATTTCATGGAAATGAGGAAGAAAAGGAAACGTGAGGGCTGCTCTGTTGTCGCTTGCGTTTGGAAACTGGCAAGTGTTGACAGAACGCATGAACTTAACGCGGTAGCACCCTCAGCGGAGTGGGCACTCCGCAAGGTTCTGTACTCTCCCCTTTCCACTTAAATGCTACAATCATTCCTATAGCGCGCGCTGTTCACAATATGCCTCACCTTCGACACAACCTCTATGCGGACGACATTACTCTGTGGACCACCCACGGCAGTGATGGCACCATAGAGGAAACCTTACAAAGCTCAGGAAACATCACACAACACGCGAAAAGCATAGACCTTTCCTGTTCTCCGGAAAAGTCTGAGCTCCTTCTCATACGCCCCTCACCAAGTACCCTTGCAACAGCCCCATCAACGCTACTCTGCACGGACACCCTGTCCCGGAAGTTGACACACTCCAGACCTTGGCCTTCACATCTCCAGAACAACGGCTGGAGCACTTTCGCTATCAGGAAACTAAAGCGGGTGACGGAAGCGCTCTCGCACCTCATCCGCAGAGTTTCCAGCAAACACTATGGCATGAAGGAGAACGATTTGCGCCGTCTAATTCAGGCGTTCATACTTAGCCGCTTATACGCAGTCCCATACCTCCGATTCCTACAAGAAAAAAACGCCCCCCTTGATGCTATGTTCCGTAAAGCTTACTAAGTGGCCCTACACCTTCCCCCTAGCACCCAAACCACTAAACTTGTCCAGCTTAGCCTCCACAACACTACACACGAACTCATAGAGGCCCACAGACAGGCACAACACACTCACATAGCTCAATCTTTCACAGGACGTCACATTCTTGACAACCTCCAAATTCACATACCAGCAGCCGACCTCACACAATTGCCAGTACGCCGCCCCATACACACACAGCTTCAAGTAAAACCCCTCCCTCGAAACACCAACGCCACCTATCACTCGGCTCTCCGCTTAGTCCGCGCAACGGCTCTCCACAAAGACTTTGCTTCGGAAGCTGACGCCGTGAGGTGGACGCAGCCTGCACAGGCGAAGGTGCCGCAATTGCAATCGTTGACCGCAAACTCGAACCCATCGCCACTCTTCACCTTCCTGCCACATGCACACCGGAATCCTCGGAAGAGGCGGCAATCGCGCTTGTCCTTGCATACACTAATGAACAGTAAAACTGCACTCCTAATTTTGCACGTGGGCGAGTACATGATACCATTTTCCGCATCCTCAGCTCGCCCCCCGTAAGCTCGCCTCGCCATGTGGAGCTGATCTGCTTGCCTACACACTCTGGGAACCCCGGCAACGAAACCGCCGATGACCACGCCCGAGGTCATCTGAACCGGGCAGCGACGGAGTCGGGGTCAGGCTCTTACAGGGAGCGCATGCACTCCTTCAGAGAGCTCACCCCGGCATATCGCTTCGAACGCCAGCTATACCCCGACCCCACCACACACTTGACAACTACCACTCTTCCCTTCCCCTATTTGCTCTCCCGCATCCACCCGGGAGCATACAAACCCTCTTCTACCCAGTGCACCCATCCCTAGGCTACTCTTAATCACATTCTCCTTGATTGCCATGCAGACCCTCCCCCACGAGGCCCGGAGCTCCGGACCACTTGGGAGGAATGGGAGATCTGGCAAGGCGGAAGATCGCCACTGACCAACACCGACATCATGGAACTCCATGAACTCATGAACGTTTAGCGCAGTGGGTCGTGCGGGGACTCAGGGACCTACTTGCTCCACATACCACGGTCATTAAAATTATTTCTCTCTCTTTCTTTACCTCGCAGCCGGCATGGAACCTGCGAACTGCTGTTGCAGAAAACAAAATTATTAGATATAAGCCCACCGGCTCAGCGCACTAATCAGCGAAAGATGCTTTGCGTTAGCGGCCGAGAGCTACGAAGTGGCGACCCATACTGATTGTCACAAGCGACTTCCCGATTAAACGTCACACAGGCCCGTTTTGGCTTCTTGCGTGCACGTGCGAACTAAACCTTCTTCGCTTGCGGTCTTGGGTTGGGTCGCGTTCCCGGCACACTTCACGAACTTCAGGGCCCTCTTGCATGAAGAAAATGGTCAAGTTCCCAGTGTTGTCTTACTCGCAGTGTAAACCCTCTTTTGGTTTTGAGGAAAGGAAAGTCCCATCACTAGGTCAGTAGACGCCTCAATCGCGCCGGGAGCTGGCACTGGTCTCCACCTAGAAGCTCAGGGAATTATGAGTTTTTCCTTTTCTCAGAACCAACGAAGGGTCCAGGCTGGTTTGGCTTAGAAGAAAAGAAAGGCGAATAAGCGGGTCCCATTGTCAGTGGACAGTTCAGTCACGCTTTGACGTACGTGGCGGTGGTGCTGACTTAACGCGTTACACGGCTGCCGTTGTATCCCCTAGATTGATTTTACTAAAGGGCATGAAGAGAACTATTGCCCCTAGCACTGTAAAAAAAATACATAGCACCTTGCCATCGCTTTAGTGATCTAATCCTCGAAAATACTGCAAACTCACATGTGGCAAGGAGAGCAAGCTTATTCATCTAGCCCGTACTGATAATGCTGCGATCTCCAAACCAAGTGCTGTTCAGTTTGGAATAACGTGCGTGAAGGCGCGTAACTGAGGCACATCCTGGCTAAGTTCAGCAAGGTCAGCCGCTTGAGGAGCTATGCGCACCTAACGTCACATGCGGCTAAGACACTGTGGGGCAAGAGGGACCCACGACCAAATAATCTGGTGGTGCCGACACTCCCCAGGGGTAGTGCAAGCTGTAGGAAGTAGAGAAGCCTGGGAGACCATGCTGCGAAGCGCTGACCCTAGCATACAGCGACGCACCACTCATCTGGCGGAAGAGGACGCAACAAGCCAGGGGCTGTCTGCCAGCCTCTAATCAGCGGGCGCACGACTCCGTCTTCCCAGGCCTACGTGCCGGGGGCGGGGTGGAAGGCGCCCTTTTTCTGATGAAAATAAAAGTGGTTTCAGTCAGTTATTTTCCTTTCACAGCAAAGGCTGCAGTGAGTGGGTACAAGCCACTTAGGGGTCCAGAGGCTGCCTTAACGTGCCGTAACTCTCTCCTGTCGACGGGAGCGGGTGGAAGCCATGGCGCCGCCGTCTGCTACGGCACTGGCCGAGCAGAGCGCACCGTCGGGACCAGAGAGCCGGCTTAGCAGCAGCTGCCGATAGATGGATGTATAGTAATGGCGAAGGCTGGGCCAACGTTATTAGGTAAGGATAGTTGGAGAATTTGCTCCGGGGATGCGGCCCCAGTTCTATCGCCGCTTTAATCTCAGAGACCCGACCGCCACCTATAGGGTTGTGTCAGTACTGCGTCTCTTGTACCATGCCCGTTGGCTGCGCTTAATCACGTGGTCAGTTTGCTGCATACATGGAGGAAGGAGTTTTCCGTCCTTCATGGCTGCATAATTGGTCGACGCTGGCTCGCGCCTCGCATCGTCAGCGCCGGGGGCGGCTCCTTCTACCCGCGCGTCGCTATTGATGTTCACAGATTGGATTTCGTCTACGTATTAAAAAGTTCGCGTGCGCTCTACACCTGGGGTGCTAGAGGGCAGGATGCTCGGAGTTGAGCTTTTTGGTGTAGATCTTGGCCGAAACTGAAAGCCCTTCCTTCCGTGGTCTCACATGATGAAATCGAAGAAACATGACCTGCCGCTTGCCCCCTCGTAGTTTGGCTTGATAAAATTTTTCACGGGGGTAATATGCTGCTGGTCAAAGTAGTTTGCAGGTTCGCTTCGTCTTGGCTAAAGTTGCAGTAACGTACAGCACTAAATTTCTTGAAGTGCGGGCCCCTTATTGCTCACATTGAAGCACCGACTGGAGTAGAAAAGCTCGTTATTAGATTTTCCCTTGGCTTCTTTTAACAGCTTTGTTAAGGAATAAAAGAATGAGTGATTGACATTTCGGATGTAGTTGAAACACGCACTGAATTTCGCAGCCTCTGCCTTGGTGCAAAGTCCTATTTACATCGTAAAATTACCCAGTTAAATACGAAATCTGACTTTTAGAAGATACCAAAAGCGACTTTAAGAAGGATAACGAAACTAAATTGTCTCAGGTTGCAAGCAGATGCGGTTCATAAAGCCCGAACAACGAACTTTTAAGCTTCCACCACGGAACGCAGCATTCCCTCACTACAACAGCTCTCTGAAAGTTTGCACAGCTAGGAAGGCACAAGGAGACTAGCAGCCGTTTGCCAACGTGTCTTTAACATGCCCGGCTAAAGGTATGGGTCTAAATGCTACTAAATTGTCTTGTTTTACTAATACAAAACTGATCAAGGCGAAAACTACATTTGTATTCCTTAAATACGTTCCTGTAGGTACGCGAGCCGCCGCCTGCTGCGCTCCTCAGAGAAGCAGACGACTCACCCATCCTAAAATTCGGGTGGATGGATGGATGGATGGATGGGTGAATGGGTGGGTGGGTGGGTGGGTGGATGGATGGATGGATGGATGGATGGATGGATGAATGGGTGGGTGGGTGGGTGGGTGGGTGGGTGGGTGGATGGATGGATGGATGGATGGATGGATGGGTGGGTGGGTGGATGGATGGATGGATGGATGGATGGATGGATGGATGGATGGATGGATAAGTGGGTGGGCGGGTGGATGGATGGATGGATGGATGGATGGATGGATGGATGGGTGGGTGGGCGGGTGGGTGGGTGGATGGATGGATGGGCGGTTGGTGGGTGGGTGGATGGATGGATGGATGGATGGATGGATGAATGGATGGATGGATGGATGGATGGATGGATGGATGGATGGATGGATGGATGGATGGATGGATGGATGGATGGATGGATGGATGGATGGATCGGTGCGCCCCCTTTGAAACGGAGTGGTGACAATTGCCACCATGCTCAGCTTTTCTTTCTTCATTTTTATTTATTTAGAACATACTGCAGGCCTACAGTAGGCCCAAGCAGGAGGGGCGAATACATAATATATGAAAAAAAGAACAGGTTTAGCAAAATTGAAAAATGTTAAATACAAGTTGTAACACAAAATACAGCAATAAATACAAGGCTCAGATGCAAAATACAAAAAGTAAACGTAGAAATAAATGGCTCTCAAATTAAATGCAGTGAAGAAAACATAGAGTCAAAAGAATCAGCTCTGGTTAAGAGATCTGGCGGACACCTGTTCCACTCCTCAATGGTGCGTGGAAAAAATGAGTATTTAAAGGCGTTAATCCTAGCACTGTAAGGGATTAATGATTGTGTATGATGATTTCGTGTTTGGCGCGTAGTGTTAGGTTTGAGGAAGGGGTCTGCATTCATAGACAGTTTATGGTTTTTTAGTAAGAAAAGTAGTTTCAGTCTTTGAATTTTCCGCCGCAGCTGTAATGTTTCAATACCGTGAGTTCGCATGAGGGTCGTTGGTGAGTCAGTTGTTCAACTGTGTTGTCAATTCTCATTAAGATTCGCCATCTTCTTTACCTACGGTTTCCGATACAATTCTAACCTTATGCCACATCTCTGCTTTTCAGTCACCAATCCTCCAATCGCTTCTTGGTAACTTCCACTGCAGATTTATTTACATGACCATTGTTATCTTTAAACCCTAGGGCCTCAGGAAGAGTGGTAAAGAGACTGCAGCGCGACCTCCTAGGCGGCGATCGCATAACTCCGCGCCGCTCCCTGGCACTGTGTGGCTCTTTTCCAACTGCCCTTATCTAAAAACGTTGGGCTTGGCCCTAAAGCAGCATAGTGCGACTGCAGCATAGCCACAGGCTGAAGGGAGGGGGAGGGGGAACACTTCTATTGCTGCGCAACTTTGCAGCGTTTGTTTGTTGTGTTTATTTGTTCATGCTCCAAGGCTGCCGGCACGCCGCTTTATCGCGTCGTTTGTGACGCGAGACGCGCCTAGATTTATCTCGATTGATCGCATCGAGGCGGAGCCGATTCTACTTTGTGCCAGAATGTTCTAGTAACTTTCCAAGCTTTACCTCGAATGTTCGCTATCAGCTTTTAAAAAAAGAGCACGGCCGGCAGCGGCGGGGATTCTGTTCGACGACCGCCGAGCGCGCTTGTTGCTACGCCGCCTCCGAGTGATTCAGTTCTTTGCGGGCGCAAGTCAGCCCAAATAAGTTAGTTATATGGGGTTTTATGGCACATAAGCAACTATGGCTATCATGCGCCAAACACAAGGCTAGATGATGTTATGTTAAGTGTATAGAGGTTACTTTATAATAGGTTTAAAACATTGGCTTTCTTTAGAAACTTACAAACAAGTGAACACTCGACAAGTGTTTGCTCGCCTAAAAGCAATGCGGGATAAAATGGAATGTGTTCATTGTAAAATACCGTAAAAAATTTTTCCCTAAGTTCTTCGAGGTGAGAACAAGAAATTAAAATGTGATTTACTGTGAGCTCCTCACCACACATTTCACACGCAGGTTTGTCTTTTTTTAAGGCAGACAGCTGGGCTAGTTGGTGTTTAGATTGAGAGGACATAGTAGTAGCGCTTAAAAAACAAGGACGACAGGGTAGAGAAAGACAGCACTAGCGCCTGTGCTGTCTTTCTCTACCCTGTGGTCCTTGTTTTTTAAGCGCTACTACTATGTCCTGTCTTTTTTTGTTAACAAGAAGTTATGGGTGATGTGTGTGTGACCTATGTGTAACCGACATAAAATTACTTCGATAAAACGCTCTTTAAGGCGGCATGATTTCCATTCTTTTAAAATGGGCTTTATGGTATGCAGCTTGTTGTTTCCTTCATTTTCCCAAGAAGCGTGCCACTTGGCTCTTAGTTTGCTATGTACTAACTTCATGTAATCCCTATGAGGCAAATTCACATGCTTTATTGCCATGGTTCCGGTTTGTGCAGCACATATGTCGGCTCTCTCATTGTCCCTAATGCCAACGTGACTGGGAACCCAGCAGAATTTTATAACATGCCTTTGTGTTGCGACCTTTACTATATTGTGTATGATACTTCCTATCAGTGGCTCCGTGGCATTTTTGGAGTTTAATGCTGCAAGGACGCTCAGTGAATCCGTATAAATGATGCTGTTATTGATGTTTTCATTTGCTATTCTCTGTACCGCAAAACAAATGGCATAACACTCAGCGGTGAAAACTGTAGCACATGAGCACAGTCGTACTGCATTTTTATTTTTTCCTTGTATTACTGCGCTTCCTACATCAGCATGAGTTATTGACCCGTCAGTATAAAATGCAGTGTAATTTCTGTATCTTTCTTGTAGTGCTAGATATTCTTGTATTATATGGTCGTGTGGCGTACATGTTTTACTGAGGCGTGTTAGTGTGACGTCACACACTATGGGGAGAGTGTACCACGGTGGTAGCTCTTCGTGTCTTGGGGCAATATTTTTAATTTCGTTTAGTATGTTAAGAGCTTGGCATTTTTCTTCGAAGCGCAAGAGGCTTAATCGCGTGAGGAATGTTGTTGATGAGTATTCGGGATTGGCATTTCGTCACAATTGGGTAACAGAGATGTTTGAACTGAGAAAGGATTTTGAGGATGTATGTACAAGTTAGTGCAGTTTTTCGATCTTCTATGGCAGGTTCATTCGCTTCCACATACAGAATTGCTATTGGTGAAGTTCTGTAAGCACCGGAAGACAACCTTAAACCAAGATTGTGGATAGGATCCAGTCGTTTTATGTAGGATGGTCTTGCTGAGTCATATACTATGGACCCATAGTCTAACTTAGAGCGAACCAGAGAACGATATATATGTAACAGGCATGCCCTATCAGACCCCCAGCGTTTTCTTGATAGTAGTTTCAGTATACTGAGGGCCTGGGAACCTTTTTTCTTTATGCTATTTATATGTGGCAAGAAAGTGAGCTTTTTAACGAAAGTTACTCCTAGAAATTTATGCTCTTGTTTGACAGGTAATGGGGTCTGGTTTAGATATAGTGTGGGGTCGGCCTGTAGGCCTCGTCTCAAAGAGAACAGAACAGCTACTGTTTTCTGAGGAGAAAATCTAAATCCGTTTCTATCTGCCCAGGTAGCCAGTTTATTTATTCTTATTTGTATCTGTCGCTCACAAGTAGGTATGCTGGAAGACGTGCATGCTATTTCGAGGTCATCTTTGTAAACTGAGTACATTATGGATTTTGGGATTACTTTTCCTATGGAGTTCATTTTGATGATGAATAAGGTCGTGCTGAGGATGCACCCCTGGGGTACGCCTGTTTCTTGTATAAAAGTGTTCGAGAAGGTTGCGCCTAGGCGGACTCGGAACGTGCGGTTGGTTAGGAAGTCGTTCAAACAGCTCAGCATCCTGCCACGGATACCTAGGTCCGCTAGGTCACGGAGGATACCGAACCTCCACGTGGTATCGTAAGCCTTCTCCAGGTCGAAGAAGACCCCGATACAGTGCTGCTTGTGGATGAACGCTTCCCGGACTGTGTTCTCAAAGCGAACAAGGTGATCGGTTGTGGAACATGTCTTTTTAAACCCGCATTGGTGTATATCTAAATGTTGCCGGGACTGAAGTATGAAGGTTAGTCTGATGTTTAGAATGCTTTCGAATGATTTTGCTATACAGCTGGTGAGTGCTATTGGCCTGTAACTGGTGGGACTAGTTGGTGGTTTGCCAAGTTTTAGAAAAGGTACTATGATTGCTTCTCTCCATGCTTGGGGGATTTCTCCACTCACCCATATTTTATTGAAAAATTTTAGGAGAGTCTCTATGGCAGTCTCAGAGAGGTGAGCAAGCATGGCATAATGTATATTGTCTGGGCCTGGTGCTGTCTTTTTACCGTATGTTAGTACTGCGTTTAGTTCCCGCATATTAATCAGCTGATTGTAGTCTTCATGTATGCATGTTCTGAAGGGAAGTTTGTTTTTATACTATTGTTTTGTGCTTTTGAAAGGAGTGTGTGTAGTTGGATGAGCTTGAAACTGTAGAAAAATGCTCACCCAATATGTTGGCCTGCTCTTCTAATGTTGTTTGTGTACCGGGCGTTGTTAGCATTGGAAATGTGAAAGGAGTAAAATTTCCAGTTAATTTCCGCACCTGCTTCCACATTTTTTTTATGTTATTGAGCTGTTTATCGAGGATATGTACAGTTGCCATGATGCCCTTTCTGCGTTGCGTCTGATGTATCGTGCTTTTGCTCTTGCCTTTTTAAGGTTTATGAGATTCTCATGTGTTGGATATCTCCGAAAATTGCCCCAGGCTTTGTTTTGTTTCTTTTTTGCATCTTCACATTCTTTTGTGTGCCAGTATTTGTGATTTTGTTTTACTATTCAAGAGGATTGAGGAATAGCTAAATGTGCGGCAGCTAAGATACAATTTGTGAAGTTTTCATTGATCTCATTGATGTCAGTATTTTCTAAAACTCTTTTCTCTAATGTGGCTTTTGCACTAAAAAGTTGCCAGTCAGCTAAATGTAGCTTCCAACACCGTAGTTTTGTGGGAACGACTGTTGGCGATGATGAGAGACTTATTACAACAGGGAGACGATCACTTCGATATGGATTGTCTGAAACACTCCAGTTAAAATCGTTAAATACAGACGGTGAACTAAAAGACAAATCTAAAACACTCATTTTCCCCGAGGTTGGGGAGCAGTATGTGGGTTTATTAGAGTTGAGTCAACAGACGACATTGCATAAAATAAAATCCTTTACGAGATGGCCTCTAGCGTCAGTTTTGTCGCTTCCCCAAAAACATAAGTGTGCATTAAAATCTCCAACTACCAGGTATGGCTCTGGTAGCTGCTCTAAAAGATCCTCTAAGTCATGTAGTGTTAAATTAAAGTGCGGATCGATATATAGTGAGCACACTGTGATGGTTTTATGGGCAACCTGAGTGGCTGCGGCAGCTTCGAGTCTTGTTTTTAGTTTAAGCTCTCGAGCCGGAGTACCGTTTTCCACTATGATGGCTACGCCTCCCGACAGCCGGCTCGCCTGTTCCCGATAGCGGCGAAAAACATTGTAATTCTTAAGAAAGTTATATTTTTGGGGACCTAAATTTGTTTCTTGTAGACATAAGGCGACAGGAGCGTGTGCTCCTAGTATGTCGTTTATGTCCCTGTAATTGTTTAAAAGTCCTCTACAGTTCCCTTGTATTATGAAAGCCATCTTAATTTTGTGTTTCTATAGGGTGAAAAGGTAGATCAAGTTGTTGATGGCCCCTGACTCGGGGCCTGTCTTTTTTTGACCGATCCAGAGAGCTCCGCCAACCGTCCGACGTGGACGGCGCGGGGCTGCCCGGGGTCGTGTCCATCGCCTCTGCGGAGGCGCTGGACGACCGTGCAGAAGGCACGTTCACGTTCGAGTTTGACCTCGGCCTGTGGAAAGAGGTCTTGAGGCCCGCCGACCCGGGGGTCTGCGCAGCCTGACTTGGAGTTGGCAGAGTAGCGTTAGCTGCTCTGCCTTGGGGCGCGGATGGCACCGCCACAGGCTCACTGCGTGTGACCTGGACGAGTGCCGAAGCCTGGTGTGGTGCGCCGCGCCCACGCACCACATCGGCGAAGTTTTGTTTTGTTGTGAAGGAGAATGAGTTCGTGAGTGCAAAACGCCTTCTCGCTTCTTTAAATGAAATGTTTTCCTTTGTCTTTATGGTGATTATCTCCTTTTCTTTTTTCCAGGACGGACACGTCCTGGAGTATGCTGCATGGTCTCCTTCACAGTTTGCGCAGTGCGGGGCTGCGTCACATTGATCAGAATGATCCTTCGAGGCGCACTTCGCGCACGTTTTCCGACCGCGGCAACTTTGTGAGCCGTGGCCGAACCTCTGGCAGTTGAAACGTCGGCGAGGGTTGGGAATGTATGGTCTTACATTAACTTTCAGATATCGTACTTCGACTGTGTCGGGCAGTGTGCTAGTGTTGAACGTCAGGATCATATGTTTTGTGTCTATTTCCTTATTATCCTTCCGGATCTTGATTCTGTGAATATCTATCACGTCTTGGTCACTCAGACCTTCGAACGTCTCTTTTTCAGTGATGTGGACAAAGTCATTTTCGGATATAACGCCTCGGACGGTGTTCAGATATCGGTGTGACGTCACGGAGACAGGGATATCCCCAACAGATACAATGTTTACAAGTTTTGAGTGTTGGACGTTGTCACACAGTTCGAGCAGTAAGTCACCGCTGGCCATTTTAGATACCTTGTAGCCAATGCCCAAGGCTTCTGTCAAACAATTTGACACTAGGAAGGGGGACAGGATTCTATGTTGCTTATCTTGTACTTCACTATGGATCGCATGGCACTTAGGAAAACTGACTTTTTTTTTTTGACAAAACTCTTCTGCTTCGTTCCGCCCTCTCTTGAGAGAGCGAACTGGTTTGGAAAGAGGGGGAGCCATAAAAATTCTAGTTTTTCGGTCATGGTGCCAGCCACCCACCATGGAGCCCAACAAGGGGACGGGACAGGAACTTGCGAGCAAGTCCTGCCCACGCCAGCTGTACACCTTAACTATAACCTAATATGACTCAACTCAGGGTAGTTCGTCACACACGGTTAACCCTCGCCGCCAGGAAAAAGAGGAAAAAACGAAGAAAAGAGGAGGAGACAGGAGAGTTGTAAGAAAGAGATAGGAAAGCGAAAGATAGAGGGGAGTATAGGAAAAGGCGACTGCCGATTTCCCCCGCTCGGGTCAGGCCGGAGGTGCCGTCTACAGGAAGCTGGGGCCAAAGTGGTGTGTTGCCTCTGCCGAGGGGCCTTAAAGGTCCAAACGCTCGGCATCGGCTCAACCACCAGGATCCCCTTTTCCCCGGACACGGCGATGCCACGCACGGCTAAGCGCGGATGCTCGGGTCCGTGGTGACGCATTGTTCACTATCATCCCCCTGCGGGGATGTCCCTGCGGATGCTCGGGTTAACCCCGTGGTGTCACCACTCACCAACGTCTGCATGCTGCAGACGCCCCCCTGTGGGGAGTCAGCCCAAATAAAGAGTTTCATTTCGAAGACATTCTCGCCGGTTTCCCCTTCGCCGAACTGCAGTCATCACTACGTGACAATATAAAGTAATTAGAGCTACAACTGTAGCTTTAATTTCTTTATACAAATGAAATGCTATGCATCCTGATGAAAATTTTTGGGCGCGAAAAAACAAAAGACAGCGAAGAAACCACAGGACAAGCGCCTTATGCTATACATATGTTGATGCAATGCATCAACAGAAACATTTATTTAAAACTTTTTTGATGAAAGAGGTTGATGAAAACATTATGACAAATTTTGTATTTTTTGTAAAACTCTTGTCCCACCCTCTGTTCATGGGCGTGTGATGCACTGACAGCGCGACTTTACAGACCATGTTTCGGTTTCCGGCCACATTACGAAGCGATCTCTTATCGCGAGCTGTCCGCAACGGCGCTTCTGGGAAAAAGCATCCATTTACCCCGGCGGTCACAAAATTCCCCTTTTGCGAAGGCTTTTTCGTCCTTGCTCGTCGCTTCTCTGTAACCGTTTGGTAAGATTTGCAAATCACTGCACCGCTGCAGCAGTTTTTTTTTTGTTCTGTCGTTTTCTTCGGCGGGCGGCTAGTGAGAAGCCTTTTTCCATCGTTCTATCACGATTCGCGCTATCCATTTGAAGCGTTCAGGGCTTCATTTCAAGGTGAGCTTGCGGGATGTGAATAAACAAGGCCATAACTAAAGGAATAAACAAGCACATAACTAAGAGGAACTCAAGCACATTTGACTGTCAAATGTTGGCGCTCGTTGAAAAGCAACAACCTTCAAAAGACAGGGGCTCGAAAGTGCTCATTCTACAAAAATACCGGTTTTTAATTCGCGCCACAAAAAAAAAAAACGCTTGCGTGACGTCAATCAAGGTCACGCACACGTGAGTATGCCACCTGCCCCCGCATCCGGGGACGTTGGGGTGCCTATGAGCCGCCATTTTTGGGGCCAATGGGCGTCTATGGAGCTTTGCTACCAGGGTACATATACCTTGGCTGGCGTAGCAAGGAGGACAGAGAGGAAAGACGGATAACCACGCCCTGGGGTTAGGCAGGTGGGTCGGGGTGAAAGACGGAGGAAAGCAGTGCCGTGGCTTGCCGAAGCTCAGGCTGCTCGCTCGTCGCGGGGGCAAGGGAGACGGAGAGGCTAGCGCGGTGCTTAAACGAGGCGAAGAGGACCGCTGGACAAGGCGGTGGAGCGTATCCCGCAAGAACAGCCGCAGGACATGCATGTATGAGGCTTGAGAATGTCGCAGTGAGTCAGCTGTGGAATTGATGCCGCGTTGACGAGGCGCGAAGAGCAGGAGAGCACGACGGATGTTTGCGAAAAATATGCGCCATGGGATGCTCGCAGACTCGCCATGCAATCTCAAGCGGATATTCTCTCTCCCTGCGGGAAGGTCGAAACAGCGCTGATATCCGAGCTGAACGTGGAAGGCCGCACAGCTAGCTGTAGGCGAAGCGAAGTAGACAAACTTGGGTGAAGGCGAAAATGAAGGCCAACTAGCTATGTATACGTCATGTTGGCTCGTCGCTGATGAGACAGATGAGCTGAGATGATTACACAGATGAGAATACCCCAAGAGGCACAAACTGCACGCCATTAGCAGCATGTATACCCGCTCCGCATTGCCACAGCGCTGTTCGAGCTTTTCTCGAACCATCGCGGAATAAAGCATCTTACTGTAGTAAGTATCTAAAAACTCAGCTTTTGAATTTTACTCGGAATAAGAACACGTCTAAGTTGGCCTAGTGTCCCTTCCAGTTAAGAACCCAAATTTTAAGTTCGAAATTATGCCGATTCAAAACTGATCGCAGGTTTCCTTTTCTCTTGTGTCTGTAAGCGCAGAGGCACTGCGAATAATGTTGCCTCATCCTTCTCCGGAAATCTTAAACGTAGTTTTTCAAGATGTCCAGGGCTGACTTCCTGAAACTTCTTGCGCATCCTCCAGGTTAAGCAAAAAAAAACTAAACTGCTCTAGGAAGGCGAAATGATATCAGTTATGTAGCAAAATTATGATCGCAGTCTAATGCAACCACTTCCACTTACTGGTTGTCCAAGGCGCCGCCTCATCGTCCACTTGATCTTCAAGAGGCTGACATCTTCGATGGTGTCGTTCTTGGCTAGGAGCTTGAAGAATGACTTCGCATCCATGGCATCTAAATGGAAGCCTTCGACGCTAAGCGTTTTCACCGTTGTGTTTGCCATTAGCGCCTCGAACACTAAGTTGGCCTTGCGGCGATGATAGCGATTGCGACACACCACGGTTAGCTCGGCTGGAGCCCATGATTTGGCCAGAGTCTGCCTGAAGGTTCCGCCGTATTTTTGAACGGAAAACGAGGCGTCCACAATTAGCGTGGAGAGGCTGGCATGGCTGATGAGAGCGCGCATAACCACTCCCGGAAAATCGATAGTGTGCACTGCAAGGGATTTCTGTAAAAAATAGAAATACTTATAGGCAACAGTTTGCGGCAGTTGCAGTTAACTTGCGAAACAGGCAACGATGTTGGAGAGGAACTGTGATTTGCCCCTCCACGTAGTTAACTGACCCTATGAAAAAGTAAAATACATTCGTACTTTGTACGTTTGCCTATTTGAAGAGTGTGAAACAGTACTTTGAGATATGCAGGACCAAGCAACCGCTGCTCTAAATATTGTCTCCACCGAAGCACCACACATTTCAGGGTGTATGACGATCAACCCACGGCTACACTGCAGTAGCGCTAGCGTATTCGCAAATAATTTACTATCTGTCCTACACTGCAGTTGCAAAAACCTAGGAGGCAAAGCAGAACGCACTCGTTCATCAAAGAACGAAGATTGCAATAGCTGTCCACAGCGCAGTGTCTACTCACTTGGTTGCGTCGACGACCTCGTGCCGCGCTCTTCGGGATATCCCTCTCCTGCACAGAGGCGCCCAGTAAAGCAGGGTCAAAACTTTACCTCAGAAATGGACACCGCCATCTGTCAGCAGCCAGTGGCAGGTGGCAATCTTCCCACCGGGCCGCGAACTTAGTATATTACCTATACGAACTTGGTACACAACTTCGGATACAGCGAACCTCAGTATGCCATTTCGGATATAACAACCTTTCGTATGTTAACCTCGGATACAACAAACTTTAGTGTTCACCTCGAATATAGCGAACATCAGTAAGCCGCCTCTGATATAATGGACTTGCGTGTGCTCACCCTAGCATACAATGAACTTTGGCGTGTTATTCGGATATAACCAGCTTTCTTGCATGGACCTAGGATGTAAGGAATTTATTTCGTTGACGTCGGTTATAACGAACCGGAATGTAATACCTCGAAAATAACGAGCTTTAGTGCGTCGCTCTCCGATATAATGAATGTTTTGCTGCTAATTCACTCGAACGATCGGCCGGGGATCGCCTAAGAGTTTCTTTTCTTTTTTATTGCAAGAGCTCAGCCATAGCCCGCACTCTACATAGAACAGTCCATTCGTCCGAGCCTTAGTCGGGGGCATTGAAACATCTCACTGTGCCCGATTATGCGTAATATGTCCATTATTCACAACAGCCCACGAAACACGGATAAAAGGGGGATAATCGACCACACAAGTGGTCCCCCTTTTGCCCGCGTTTCGTGCGCTGTTGTGAATAATGAATAAGTACCAACTCACCCAATTTCCTTCACTCGTAAATCCCTCACGCACCGAAGCGTCATCGACAGCAGCTGACTAAACACCCTTAAAAGTCAGTTCTAAACATATGCTGCACAGACGCCGCCCAAGACACCGTGATATTGTTTAGGACGTGGCCACCCTAAAAAATACGAAGGCGTGTCACAAACCACATACATGCGCTACACGCTGACATCAGCACGCAGAACGTGGCGGAACTCCTGGTCATCACAGATCACGCCGCCTACCTGTCTATTTAAGGAGGTGCAACCTTTTCTGGCCAGAAAACATTTGTCCACTGACACAAAGTAGTAGTCTACTTTGTTCTGCTCGTGTATAAATTACACAAACACGAAAGCCATCAAATACCTCCTTGGGCTGTGAAGCTTGTTGCGAAGTATCGAAGTCGAAGCATTACAAAACATCTCCACGTACGTGGCTCCCCGATAACTACATCTTACTCCGGAAAAAAGTGTTGCCATGGCATTCATGGAAAAAAAAAAGACCAAATATCCGCTCCTTCTTGGTGAGAAGCTGCTACCCTACGTACGGACCCAACGATTCCTCGGCATTGTCATCGACCGAAACCTTCTTTACTCCGTGCGAATAAAGCAGCAGCATAACAAATCTTCCAGTTCATGACAGGAACACGTTGGGGCTGCCGTTGCCGCTCTAGGTTCTCCTTAATGACGCATATGTTGGCGGTCTTTTGCGCTATAGTTTACCGATTTTGCAGAAAATGTCACCAACAAATATGAGTACGCTGGAGGCAGCGCGAAACACCTTCCTGCGGATCTCTATTGGCCTCTCCAACAGTTCCTCCACTTCGAGAACAGTTGCGGAAGCATAACGTTTACCGCTGGAAGTCATTGTCGCACAGGTAACGATTCTAGCCCATCTACGTCATGTACTTCTAGGGAATAAACGTTTATTTCCTGCGCCGAGTCCATATAACCCCCAGCAATTGCGGCTTTGTTCGAGCTGTGCAGCTATTGCATCTTCCTGCGATAAGTCAGCTACGGAATCTACTGGTTCCAGCTTTTTCCCCTTGGACACTCTCACCTCTTGAAATAAAACAGTTCATACCAGGTTTCACTGCGAAGAGCGGCATGCCGCAAGCTGCGCTGCTACAAGTTGCTCTGAACTACTTAGCTGAGCAGTATTCGCAAGACACCCACACATCTTCACTGACGGCTCAACTTGTCGCGACTCATCATGAATATTTATGTGCCCTCATCAGGCCAAATGCTTTCATGGCGACTACATCGTCGGACTTCCTCCACCATAGCAGATCTGTACGGAATAAAAGAAGCTGTCTCCTACATCCTGCGCCATAACCCAGGACGCTGGGTAATCTTCACGGACTAGCAAGGAGCGCCACAAACCTTGTGCAACCTACTGAAGAGAACTAATCACCAGCCAATTTCTCGTGACATTGGATACCTACACCACTTGGCTGTTGCTAAAGGCCACTGTATAATTTTTTCAATGGATTCCAGCTCACTGCGGCATCCTGGCCAAAGAGAGAGCAGACGAAGCAGCGCGCAAAGGTCTACAGCACCGTAACTACAAGCGCATCTTCTTCACAAAACAAGATGCGTTTAAACTCGCCAAACGATAGACACAGGATGAAAAGAATCGGCTCTGGAACTCGCCAAGTAATCATTACCCCTTTCAACATCGCATCGACCCACTGCTCACATCAAGACTACCACTGGTGCTTCCGCGTCATCAAGAAGCAATTTTTAATCGCTTTTGTATTAAGATTGCGTTTACGAACAGTCTACGATACCGTTTCAAGCAAGCAGACAGTATGTATGGTGACAACTGCGGCCCAGTTGAGACTGTCTTTCATATTATTTTCGAATGCCCAGCGTACACCAACCAACGTCCGCACTATGAACAACGCATGCAGTCCGTCACCCAAGTGCCACTCACTGTGGACTCTATATGTCCTTTAGGCTGTTGAAGACAGCAGCGACGTGCAATGACATTCTTATTTGTCTGTTTGGACGCTGTTGGTATTTTAGACAGAGCCTAAATTGCCCGAAAGCTTTATCACCCCGCTGTATATGCACAGAACCTGACTTCGGTCTCATCGAGAAAAGCCGTCATGCACTGAACTATTGCGTTGGAACTATCTTAAATGAATATGTTTGCGGTATTTTTTCTACTTTAAAAATGAATGTGTGCAGCGTGAGGAACTAGAGACCGCCAAGAACTGTTCTGCTAGCATATCTGCTTGTTCATCAATACTTGTTTGTGTTCCTGGGGCAGTGAGAAAAGTGTGTGTGAAGGCGGAGTAGCTACCATTCAGTTTACGCGTTTGCTCCACATATTCTTCGATGTGGTTGAACTGCTCATACAGTTTTGCCGTGAAGGTTTCTCAGAGCACCTACGGCTATGGCAGGCTGTGGCTCTTTCCTTTTTAAAACCCTATAAATTTCATATGTTGGGCACCTACAGAAAATGCGCCATGCTTTTCTTTGTTTTTTTTCGGTTCTCGACATTCTTGTGTATACCTAACTTCATGATTCTGTCGCACCTCTCCTGAGGATTCAGGAATTGACAGCCGTGTGGCAGTGATCATACAAGTCGTGAACATTTAATTCAGTTCGTCTATACCCCGATCATCTGAAAAAAAAAAATTCTCCAGACTCGCTTTTGCTCGCAAAAGCGACCAGTCGCTAAATGCAACTTCCAACGGCGAGGTTTTGGTCGGGATAATTGATGGTGAGGATGAAAGGCTCACACTCACAGGCAAATGATCGCTTCCATACGGGCGAATCTAGACCATCCCACTTAATATCGTTGAATACAGGCGGCGAACTAAAAGATATATCCGAGCAGCTTATCAAGGCAGAAGCCTTTAATGCCTCATCGTTGTAAGCAGGAGCTGTCGACAGAAATGTCACGCTTTCCAATTGGACGAAACGGTCGTGACGTCACAGTGCGCGAGTTTTAAACGGGGCCAATTGTACTATGGCTACTAACCATGCAACCAATTAAAGGGATCGTATAGTGATGCTCGAATTAAGTTCCACTGGGTTTAGTTAATTGCTTTCTTAACGAATTAGTCTAATTAACCTTTCTAGACAGAGCAGATAAATAAATAAAACCGAGTAAGAAATTGGCCGAGCTTGGGAATCGAACCCCGGTCTCCGGAGTGCGAGACGTGCACGTTACCACTCCGCCATGCCAGTTTTTCTTTTCTTCAACATGGTATTTATTACAGTGATGTAATGTTCTATGTACATAAACTATATACAAGCCATTATGAAAACAGTGGTAAACAATACATATTCAAAAGACCATGCACTAGAAAAGGGGCAATGCAGAGCACATCACTAATAGTGAGTGCCACTCCGGTTCGTACTCAGTCTGGGCATACACGTCTCTTAGATGAACAACCATTCGACTGAAGTGATCCTTTGTAGACACAACAGGTTCACAGTGTCTGTCCATCATGCGGGTTTTCCAGAGGCTGTGCAGTGCAATCAGAAAGAACATGTCCAGGGGTTCATCAACAAATGGCAGCGCAGTGAGATAGCGAACAGAATGTGGAGTCAGATGAATTCTTTTTTTTAAATGTGCGTTGCAGGATATCCCAGAGGAGTACTGTATCTTTGCAACTGATGAAACAATGCTCAATTGTCTCTGGTTCATCACAATTGCGGCAATTAACGGTAGACACAAAAATGCCCTTTTTATCTAACCATGTTCTAACGGGCAACGTACCGGTGTGTAACTTAAAGAAAAAGGTCTTTGTACACGGCGAGACTGGCATCTTACGTACTCTTTTGTGTACGTCATGGCCCGGCAAACCAAAATACAGAGAGCGGTACATGGGCGGAGGGAAGAGCATACTAATCAAATCCTTATACAACTTTTTCCTCGACACTAAAAAAAGGAACTCAGGAGAAAAACGAACAAGTAGGAAACGGACAGAAAAATACACCTCTTGCATTATGCCCCACAAACACGGACGGTCACAAACATTGGAAGACACAATGAGGTTGGGTAAAACATGAACTAAATCGATGGTTTGGAATGAACAAAAGCGCATCTGGTGAATACGGTGTCTTCGTTCATTCCAATCTTCCTCCCTTCCCGTTACGGCGAGGTTTAGTTGTCCACCGAGATATGAGAGACAGATACATTTCCTTTCCTCAAAAACCAATTTACCAACGAGCAAGGCGTCTTTGTCCGCGTTTCAGATTGGTCCAAATTGTCGTGACGTCACCGTGCGCGAATTTTGACGGGTGTCCACCGAAATATGTGAGACAGGTACTGCGCAACTTCCTTTCCTCAAATACAATTTTCGACTAGTGTCTACTGAGATATGTGAGACAGTTAATGCGTAATTTCCGTTCCTCAAATACAATTTTCATTTTCTTCATTACGGCCCCTCTTTCTTCTTTCACTCACACTTCCTCCCTTCCTGTACGGTGCGGCTCAGGTGTCCACCGAGATGACAGAGAATAACAGCCCCATTTCCTTTCATCAAAAAGCGTTGCGTTCAAAGGGCAACGCATCGCGCCGAACGGGTGGTGGCGTTCCTTGGACTCCGTGGCAGCGCACAACACGCTGTCGCGTTCGACTCCTAAAGGCGAAGATTAAAGGGATGCTGAAAGGTTTCCCCGAAAAATTGAGTGGAGAGATGCACTTTACAGTTTTCCACCCTCGGAATTCGAATTTGTCGTCGAAATTAGGCAAAGGAAAGCGCAAACCTATTTTATTTTGGCGAGAAGTGCAGCAGCAGCCTCGGGCGAGCTCGCGCGCCTCGTTGCCGCCTGTGATTGGTTGGCCGCCTCGTGACGTCAACAATGGCGCTGGCTCGGTCGGCTCGGCCGCCGCCGCTGCACATGAAACGCGGCGCTCGGCGGTTCGAGGTTGTTATCTTGCTTATACGACGATGGAACACATCGAAGATTACCCGGAGTATCTTGGCGTCATCCCCTACATGTTAGAACCGATTGCAAAGAGCAAACCTCTCCAAGAAGGAAACGATGCTGGCGCAAGCTGTGATTTTGACTCGAACGAAAGCGAAGTGTCAGCATCTCCACGTGTTGGAAATGACTTTGGTAAGTATACTTTTCTTGCCAAAATACATTCAGAGATACAATGGATGAATTTTTAGTCGAGAAAATGCAGTATAGCACTGCCTGACGTAATTTTCCTAATGCAATGTAAGCGGGATGCGATCGTCGGCAGTTTTGTCTTGCCGCTTGTCAGTGCTGCCGCAAATCTGCTTGTAATCCACAAACATCATTGGCATGCGCAAGAAGTTATCAGGCTCTTTTTGCACGCAAATTTTATGCTTGCACCACTTCATAGTAGCTGCATGCCGGCTGGCTTCATAACATACAAGTTCGCAGCGCTTTGCGACAAAACTTGTCTAGGTGGCAAACGTGCGCCTTCCGTTTTGCGTGCCAAGATGGGAGCTAGCAGTAAATTAAAATCCTTGTTTAGGCGAGTTGGTTCATGCTACAAGTCCTTGTAAGAATACTTTCGTCCGTTTGCGCCGCCTTTATCGTGCTTGTTCTCAGTTCTAGCGGCAAGGGATTTTTTCACTAACTAGATGGACTCGTGCTGCAACCGAGCAGGACGAATCGCAAGGCTGGCTGTAGCACACTTGGCGCACAATTATATAATATTAATGTATGAAGCCATGTGGCAGTCGGAAATTTTTTACGACTACATGCGTTATTAGAAATGTGTTCCTGGCAGTTGAGTGATGTCATTGTAAACACTCTACTTCCAAAATAGGTGTTCCTCCGTCCGCTGCATTCCAGAGGGGAATGAAGAAGACTGCTGGTGCTGCCAAGAAATTAATGAAATTATCAGAAAACAGACGGTATTGCACCGGGTTTCAGTTGAGCTGACTGTTGACAGGCCCAGTGAATGCATTGTCGACAGGCTGTGGTGATAGTTCTAATCACGAAAGTGGCCAGAGCATAGCACTGTTGCCTTTGACGGCTTGAAATCCCTTCGCTTCACAGCAGCGACTCACTTCGCCGAGAGCTTCTTATTTTGCGGGAAATAATGAAAGACCACATCGTCGCGGCCGCGGATGTTCGTGCAGCCGAGGGCTGCGCAGAACGCCGGCATGATGGGTCCACCGCTTCATTCGATGCTGCACACCTTTCTGTACCTCACCACAAACATAAAAACGCACAAATAAAGAAACACACAGCCGCTCGAAGCAGCTTATGATGGCACGCACGCAGAAACAAGCACGGCCGCGGAGGCTGTGGAGCGACGGATTACCGGTGTTTACGTCACCACTCCGCGGTTTCCGCTTTTGGCTCGCATCGTCAGGGTCATCAGCAGCGCTCGGCGGACCGCGGGTTGCGGAGCTACCGCGTAAATTTAAACGGCGATTACGTCGCTCCTAAGTTATGAATCTGTAAAAAAATTTCACCCGCATGATTTATAAAGTTCCCACATCCACACGTGAGAATTTTAATGAATTCGAAAAACTCTTCAGCTTCCCTTTAAGCGTCATTAATTGCCAGTTAATTAATGCACCAACAAAATGTGCAGTGAACAATCGCGTAGCAGAATGCAGCTCTCAGGCTTTCGCCTTTTACCACTTTAGCCGCTATAGTTCCTCGTACTTTTTTTTCCAGTGCTTGGAGAGCAATAAGTCCGCTTTCCCGCGGACTTATTGCTAGAACACAATCTTCTAAAATACGACCTGTGGCGTCCGTTTCTTCCCTACACCAAAAAGAGAAGTGTACATTAAATTCCCCCACTACAAGATACGGCTCTGGAAGCTGTTCGAAACGTGATTCTATATCGTGTAGTGTTACGGATAGATGTGGCTGAAGATATACCGAGAGTATTGTTATTGTTTTAAAATGAAGTAGGGCGATTGCCACGGCTTCATATTTCGTGTTAAGACAACAATAACAGCCCCTCCAGACAGCCTAAGCGACGGTTGCTCTGTCACACCGAAAGACTTAACAATTATTTAAAATATTTTTTGTGGAGGTCCTATGTTGCTCTCTTGCAGACATAGGGCGACCGTAGAAAGCAAGTTCAAAGTTCTGAAGGAACCAGCGCACAAAACACAACGGACAAGAAAAAGGCGGAACACGACGCCTTTTTCTTGTCCGTTGTGTTTTGTGCGCTGGTTCCTTCAGAAGTATGTATTACCAACTAGCCCAACAACAAGTGTTGCTCAAGTTCAAAGTGCCTTTTATATCGCTGTATTTTGTTAAATCGACGACAATTCTAGTGGATTAAAAAGTCAGGTTAAATTAGTAGGTGTAACTAAAAACACAGGTCGGTTGTTGGAGTTTTTCTTTTTCGGTCAAAAGAGCTACGCCTCCCCTGAAGCGGTGGCAGATTTGGCGTTGTGTCCATTGCCTCCCTAGAGGTGATAGAGGACCGCAGAGTAGGTACTGCTGAACGAGTTATAAGCCTGTCCCGACTGGGAGAAGCTTTGCGGGCTGTCGACCCAGGCGCCGGCGAGCCGGTTGTCATAGGTGGCTGGACAGCCTTTGCCGCATCTGCTGGGGGCGCGGATGGCCCTGCCACAGGCTAACTGCGTGTGGCCTGGGCAAGAACACCAGGCCGGTGTGGTTCCCCGCACAGTCGTACCACATCGGTGAATTTTGTTTTTTTTCTGTGAGCAGGAGCTTTCCTCGCGTTTATGAATTATTGTTTATGGGGTTTTAACGTCCCAAAGCGACGCAGGCTATGAGCGACGCAGTAGTGAAAGGATCTGGAAATTTCGACAATCAGGGGTTCTTTAACGTGGACTGAGATCACAAGGTACACGGGCCTCTAGAATTTCGCTGTCATCGAAATTCCACCGCCACGTCTTTCGGGTCAGCAGCCGAGCGCCATAACCACTCAGCCACCGCGGCGACCGTTCCTTGTGTTTGTGTGAGTTGTTTTCTTGCTTCTTGAGGTGTTATGTTTTCCTTAGTTTTAATAGTTACCTCTTTCTCTTTCTTCCTGGATGGACACTATCTCGAGTATGCCGGGTGGTCCCCTTCGCATTTAGCGCACTTTGGTGTGGCTTTGCAGCCAACGGATTCATGGACATTCGGTGCCCATTTGGCTGAAGTTTGCCGGCCCCGACAGCTCCGGGAGACAGTGCCAAATCTTTCACCTTTGAAGCACCTTCTTAGATTTGGGATGTACGGCCGGACAGTTATTTTCATGTATCCTACTTGTATCGTATCTGGGAGTTTGCCAGAGGCGAAAGCCAGGACTAAGTGCTTTGTTGGTGTTTCCTTATCGTCTTTGCGGGTTTTGATGCGTTTGACGTCAGTCACGTTCTCGTCTTTCAAGCTCTCCAACATTTCTTCTCCTTTCAGTGTCAGGAAACCATGTTCTGAAGCTACTGCGGAAAATATCTGCGCGGCAATAAAGTCCATCCTCACCGCCTTTTCTACACCATGTCCCTTCGATGACCCAGACCCACCGTCCTACCGAACGCTGGCAGAGCGTGCTGTCCACACGACGCTCGGCTCATGTAGAACTTGTTGTCAGAGCCCCTACTTAATGGGGCACTTTAAAATGGAAGGTGTTCGGTCGTTTGCAGCAGCCTATTAGTGAACGGCAACAGATTACAGAAAGAGTAATAAGCGCCACTGCAGATGACCCGCCGCGGTGGCTCAGTGGTTAGGGCGCTCGGCTGCTGACCCGAAAGACGCGCGTTCGATTCCGGCCGCGGCGGCTGAATTTAGATGAAGGCGAAATTTTAGAGGCTCGTGTGTTGTGCGATGTCAGTGCACGTTAAAAAACCTCGGTTGGTCGAAATTTCCGGAGTCCTTCAGTACGGCGTCCCTCATAGCCTGAGTTGCTTCGGGACGTTAAACCCCAATATTACTGCAATATTACTGCAATAAACCAAACCTTACTTTCATGGCGACGTCCACTTCGACAATCTTCAGCAGCTTAAGAGTCTCCGTTTTCGACAGGCTCTCTGTCAAGGCATCCAGCGGTGCCCGCGATGTCAGGACAACAACGACTTTGTCCAGCGCCAGTTCGACGAGCTGCTGCGTCAGCAGGTGCTGGATGGCAGCGAATGCGTTCGACGTGGCCTCGGCACTGAGCTCGCATCCACAAAGGCGCAGGCTGGTCAGCGACGTCGCCGACTTCAGGGCATCGGACAGAAGTAGCACAAAGCGTCGGTTTTCACGTGATGAAAGGAGAAACTGCAAATAGAAAAAAAAAAGTTAATTGTCGGGACAGCTTGCAAACCTCGGACAGAAACTACAGAGAGAGGGCAAGAAAATGGCGGACTCAATACCTTCAGAACGGTTTAGCAGTTGTATGAACCTGCGCGGACACTCACGTGCAAAAGTGAGCAGTGACAGTACACAGTAGTCTGTGAGCTTAATTTTAACTAGTACTAGCGCTGCTTTATCGAAGATCCTTGCTATTATTCACGTAGTATACGGAATTAGAAAGCAGTTTGCATTTCCCAAGCAGGCGCGGGCAGTTTCTTGCCTATATCAATCCTTCTGGACATGTGTCATGTAGTTCAGCACAGTGCGGACTCGTGAACACTCCCGGCGCTCCAAATAAAACCTGCGGGCTTCAGACGCCTCACAACAATATACACATATATTGTTACGGAGAAGCGGGAGTGGCGCGGGACGGAGCGCTCGCACTAGGGCCGCAGGCATTAAAAATCGTAATTCATCTGTCATCACGAAGTTCTTTTCCTTGGCTTGCTGTCAGGTAACAATATAATATGCCGCAGGTGGGAACCGAACCGTACGCATATGGTTGTTTCTTCTTCTGCACTTCTAATAACTTATCTTTAATCGAAAAAATATTCACTGATCATCTCTGTGAAGTTCGCCGAACTTTCCGATGTGTGATTAAGCAAGCGAGTTTGGACCGTGCAAGGTCTCAGCGCCACCGCACAGCGGCCGCGTTTGAGCGCGGAGCGATCGGACGCGTGGCACATCGGCTCCGTCGATTTTCGGCTGGAACCGCTGCAATCTGATGTAACACCCTTCAAACCTGTGCGTCTGCACCTGTGAAGTCAGCAGGATCCTGGAGACAGCGATCTGACCCAGGTACGCCCAATTTTCGGCCACTTCGAGCAACCCTCCGCATCACCACGTAGCGGTCGAGCTGAGCCTAACGGCTCCGGCTCCCCCGCCGCTGGCTGCGGAGATGCCCGCCGGTCAACCTCTCAACATGGCTCTGCCTGAACAACGCGGATACGACCCCACGACCCTGTCGTGGTCGTCTGTCCCTGCAAGCCAGCCAGAGGATGGCCCATCCACCATTTCGGCGCAGCAAGCTGCCCTTTTTCAAGTCGTTGAGAGCCGGCGCCGCCGCCGGCAGAACACACGAGGAGCTGCAATGCCCACGACTCCCCTCGACAAATCAGCAACGAGAGACGCTCGCGCTCCGTCTTCTAAATGTCCACAAAAGACATTTTCACCAGTCTCCAAGTGGACGCCCAAGCCAACGGTCAGGATGAACCCTGACGATTACGTGATCGTGCTGCGGCCACGCAGTACGTTCGCCCTCAAGACAGCATTCCAGCACGGTGAGCTCGGCGCTGCCATTTCGCAACTCATCGGGAGAGAGCATATGAATGCGATTACAATTTCTCCCATTTGGGAGCAAAACATTATCGTCGCAAAACCTCGAGGTGGCTCAAAAGCTTCTGACGGACATCCAAATTACCACCAGCAAAGATAGCTCCCGCTTCACGGACACCTCAAGCTCACCGGTGATGTGTGTCGTGGTGTCATTACTGTGCAGAACCTTGAAACCAGCGAATCCTTGAAACAAAGTGTGCAGTGGCGCGCTGGTGAATTAGTCCATGTGCGCAAGCTGGGAACATCGAATATAGCTGTGCTAACTTTCGAGGGACGCAGCGTTCCGCGTTACGTCCACTACAACGCAGAACTGACTCCCGTCAAGGAGTATAAGAAAACGGTGCCAGCGTGCTACCGTTGCGGCACGCTGGGGCACCGGGTGGACAACTGTCCCACCCCGGTCAAAGAAAGACGCGGCCTTTGTGGCCAGAGCGTGGGGGTTGGTACTGAGGGGATGGCCCCCCGCGTTTGCAATCCCATGTGCATAATATGCGGGGGCCCGCACCTCACCAGCTCCCGCGAATGCACCAGCAAATTCATCCGGCTTCCGCAGCTAGGGCCCAGGCCGCCAATCAAGCCACCCAAGGGAGCCAATTCCGGCGCTACACGGGGAAGTCACGCCACCGGCCGGCAGCAAAACAACCAGAAGACGCCACGGCCTCCCCCTGGCAAGACAGCAACGGTACCGCCACCACCCGGAGCAGCGGACTTCCCAGCTCTAAGGTCTTCATCTGGCGGCGCCGCCTGCAACCAACCCAAGGTAGGCAGCTGGGCGAGGGTCGCCTCCTCTCCTTCCCCTCCTCCCCCACCAGCACCGCCGAGACGCAGGAACTCAAGCGCGAGCTCGCCCTCTTGCGAGCTCAAAACGAAAAACTAGCCAGCGAGCTTAACTCGCTCAAAGCCCAATTCCCTACTCCGTCCGCGTCGAGCGGCGAGGAAGAAAACATCACAGACAGGGAGATTCCTACTCCTGTGGAGAGTCGCGCCGCGGCCCTGGAGACCCGGGTGACCGCGATTGAAACACAATTGGCTGACCTCCCCAAAATTATCCACGATACCATTGCGCGTCAGGTGGAGAGTGTCATCGCACAGGTGACAAGCCGTAACTCACATTATCCAAAAATGGATAAAGGACAATCCGAGCGTCCTTAAACGCGTAGGGCCCATCAGGGACGCTAACCGCCCCTCCAAATTCAACAGAGTTATTCCCGATTAGTTTGACTTCTAGGAAGACTCCTGCACGTCTGCGCTGGGCACTAGCGGACTGGGAGTCTTAACAACGTAACCCCACCCTCCGCCTCCGACCATGGCCCCCAACCCTAAGCCGCGAGCAAGAACAACTCAGCCGCTTACACTAACGCAGTGGAACTGCCGTGGTCTCAAGAACCGCACGAAGCGGGCTCATCTCCGCCTCTACCTTGAGACCTTTGCGTTCCTCGTTGCCGTGGTTTCCCTTCAGGAACCCGGCGCCGGGGCCAAACTAACAAACTACACTACATTTCAACACAACCCGCAGACATGTATACTTGTTCACAAGCAGTATACTGCGCAGGAGGTCACAGTCCCCACAACACCGCCTTTCCCATACAAGATGGTGTCAGTGCTGCCCCTAAAGCGGTCTGACACACCTGTACACATTCTAAACATTTACTGTCCACCTAAACTTAAGAACTTCACGTTGAATGAAATTTTCACCCAAGCTATGCAGGTGGCTGGAAGGGATCCCCTTCTGATCGTCGGAGATTTCAACGCCCCGAGCAGGCTATGGGAGTACCCCCGGGAGGACAGACGTGGAAGGAAGCTTGAGGAACTTTTTGACTTACCCCGAACTGACCCCGCCAACCCAACACGTGTCGGCAATTCGATTCAACGAGATACTTGCCCGGACCTCACATTTACGCGCAACGTACGCCATGCCGACTGGCTGAATACAGAGGACACTCTGGGTAGTGATCACTGTATAAACACCACAACCATTTACATGTGTCCCCTGAAACGCCCACTAACACAAGCTCGTGTCCCGGACTGGACGACTTTCCGCACCTCTCTACCCAACGTAGACTTCCTCCAGTCGGGATACGACGCATGGTCCAAATCGCTCACGTCTACACTCACACAACACGAAAAGCAGATACAGCTCACAGAAACACAAACGGACGTGGACAACCACTTGCTCCACCTTTGGGAGGCCCGCCGCAGCCTCACAAAACGATGGAATAAACAGAAACATAACAGACGCCTAAAGAAACGCATCCTCGAACTCACACAACAGGCAGCGGAATATGCTACTCAGCTAGCCGACACTAACTGGGTGGACCGCTGCAACACGGCTGCGCGCCAGATGTCTGGCCGCAACACGTGGCGCCTATTCCGCGCTCTCATCGATCTAATACAAACACGCACGGAAACCCAACGCCACTTACATAGGGCATTGCACCACTTTAGAGGATCGACAACACAGCTAGCGCACACGCTCAGGGATCGATACCTGTGCACCACTAAGGACCCCCGGCCAGCGGCGTACTCCTATGCAGGCGAAGAGAACACGGAGGTGGACACTCCGTTTCAGCTCCACGACCTCCGGGCGGCCTTAAGCAAGATGAAGCGGAGCACTGCACCCGGGCGCGACAAGGTTACGGTCAAGCTCTTGGCCAACCTTCCCGACGCAGCCTACGCCGCGCTCCTCAAATACATCAATAGCATTTGGGACGGAGAGACTCCTCTCCCTCTCGATTGGAAATCGGCTCTCGTGACCTTCATTGCGAAGGCCGTCAAACCTATTGATGTGGAAACCTTCGCCCCATCTCCCTCACGTCTTGTGTCGGCAAGCTGATGGAGACGATGGTGCGTGACAGACTCTCCGATTATCTCGAAACACAGCACATTTTCGCGGACACTATGTTCGGTTTTCGTCCTCACAAGTCAGCACAGGATATGCTGCCGCAGCTCCACCACGACATTTTAGATCCTGTCGACAAGGTGGTCCTGGCCTTGGATCTTAAAGGCGCATTCGACAACGTCAAACATGAAGTAATCCTGGACCACCTCAGTAGCACCAACTGTGGCCACAAAACATTCCATTACATAAGACAATTTCTTACAGACCGTCAAGCCTATATACCCATACAAGATGCGGAACACGGGCTATACACCATCGGCTCGAGGGGAACACCTCAAGGCGCGGTCCTGTCTCCCCTGCTCTTCAATTTGGCAGTGCTTTGTCTTCCCTCCAAATTGTCTTCTCTGCCCGGGACACATCACGCTCTTTATGCGGATGACATTACAATCTGGGCCACGCAAGGTAACCTGGGCCACATGGAGTCCTGCCTGCAAGCAGCGGCGACCCTAGTCGACGACTACGCGGCCTACTGCGGACTCCAGTGCGCCCCAGCTAAATCAGAATTTGTGCACTTACGTCCCTCCCCTCGGGACACTACACCTCTTCGCATCAATCTTCCCTCGGGCCCGATCCGGGAGGCCAAGGAGATCCGCGTCCTTGGCCTCTTCATACACCACCAACGCAGAGTCGACACCACCCTAGCCAAACTTCGCACGGTGGGAGACCAGGTGGGCCGCATGGTCCGCCGGGGCTCCAACAAGCGGGGCGGATTACGATGCAAGGATGCACTGCGGCTTGCCCATGCTTTCGTAACGAGTAGAATCCTCTACTCAACTCCCTACTTGCACCTGCGCAAACACGATGATGACCAACTGGAGATCATCCTGCGGAAAGTCATCAAGCGGGCTCTCGATCTCCCGGTAACCACGTCCAACCAGAGGCTTCTGGCCTTGGGCGTGGTGAACACATTTCGGGAGCTTCGAGAAGCCCACTTAGTCAACCAATACACGCGTCTTGCACAGACCACGTCCGGTCGCCGCCTCTTGGGCCGGCTACACATCAAACATGACTACCACATTGAGGAAAGGGAGAGAGTGCCAGAACCCTGGAGACGCGCCCTCCGGGTCCGACCCCTTCCCCGCAACATGTCCAGAGAAGACCATAGCGGTCGTCGCCAGGCGCGCGCGGAAGAGTTGGCGCGATACTATGGTAACCAAGAACACGTGTATTACGTGGACGTTGCCGGCCCACACCACGGGGGGTGGTACACGGCCGCAGTCGTACACAACAAGAACACAGTTAACGGGCTCACTTTCAAAGCCTACAACGCAACACACGCGGAGGAGATTGCCATTGCTCTGGCTCTCACGAATCCCAAGTCAGAACACATCATCACCGACTCGCGAGGGGCTTGTCGGAACTACGAGTTGGGCTGGGCTCCTCCGCTTGCCTGGCGCATACTGGAATATAGCTGTCGATGCGAAGATCCAACTCCACGCAACCTGATTTCGGCCCCCGGTCACCAGGGACTCCAGGGAAACGAACAGGCCGATCAGGCCGCCCGCGCACTCTCTCCCCAGGCTATCTCCCTGTCCTTGGAAGGGTACTCCCAATCAGACAATCTGGCCCTTACATTCAAACAAATCACCGATTACTACAAGAAGGAGCGCCGGCGCTACCCGGCCCCTTGTAAGGGTCTGGATCGCGCTGACGAGCGCCTCCTCATCAAAATTCTTACTAACACTGTACTGTGCCCGGCGGTGCTTAAATATTTCAATACATCCTTTGATGGTGCGTGCCAGTTCTGTGGGGAGGTGGCTGACACCTTCCACATGGTTTGGGCGTGTCAATCAAACCCATCTATCCCCCCCTACCCCAACCCCACCAGAGAGGACTGGGAGGCGGCCCTGCTCGGTTGTCAAGACCTAAAGAGCCAAAAGGCTTTGGTTCAACGGACGCGGGCCGCGTTGCTTGCCAATGGGGCACCGGAATAGGGGCTCCACTCAGTATTGTAAGGGGAAAGGACCAATAGGGTCCTACCCCAATCACCTTTCTGTAAAAAACTTAATTTCCCATAAATGTTTTTCACCACCACCTTCCGATGTGTCATCCAGCGTCCAGCACAGTTACCGAATTCATGTTACCGCGGACGCACGACGGAGACGCGGTGCCTGTGCTATTGTTGCTGGCGGCACCGTCGCCAGAACGCTCGTTCTGTCTCCGTCTTGCCTCCCCACCACAGAAACTTTCTAGCGCGCAGCTTTCTACAGTGCAGTGTTTCAATGCCTGAAGTCGTCCTGTTTGTGGCCAGTGGATGTTTTTTAACCTTCTCGCGTCCCTGCAGATTACTGTGAGGAAGCAGGTGTACGGTGGACGATCGGTACGCGATGCGGCGGCGATGGGTCTATGAGCGTCCGATACTGAGAAGAGGCCCATAGTTAAGCTGTAGTTGCCACTGGACGCTGGACCCTCAATGACAGCTTTCCTTTTTTTAAGGAACCTTCAGCGATTGTTCCCGTGGCACACGTGTGTCCCACATAGGCAGAGGTTCGGAACGCAGCGAGTTCAGTGCTGTTTGTAGGCGGGCTCGGAACCTTTCCTTTCCCAAGTATTTGATTAGCTAACATCCTTTCCCCAGTCTTTGATTGGCTGAGGGAAACTTTATTGTCCTTTCCCTAAGCGTCGATTGGTGAGAAGTGTCACCTGTTTTATTTTTGGTTGTTGTACCCGCCAAGGGCGGAGACAGAAGGCTTAAAACGGAACGCTCTCGCATTGCGGCCCAGGTGACTGACTCTGTCCTTAAGGCGATGCAGCCCTGGGTGAGCTCCCAAATAAAAAATTCTCTCTCCTGCGACTCCCCGCAGGTAAAACGTAAAATAGCTCCTCGACAGGCAGCGGAAGAAAGCGGTTCCGGGCCGATAGCCGCGGCGTTGATGCAACCCCTACCTGGGGCTGCGCCGGCCCCCGAACCGAATGGCTACCCAGCACCGTAAAATAAAAACATCAATATGGCTGGCAAACCTGCTCAGAAAGCTAAAAAATTAGACCAATTCGAAATCATTCAATGGAACTGCAGCGGTTTCAGAGCCTGCAAAAAACGGTCACATCTCCAGCTCTACCTGCAGTCCCTTGGTGACATGCTGGCGCTTCTTGCTTTGCAAGAGCCCGGCAATGATGCTAAATTCTCTGGGTATAGCTTGTTTCAGGGGGGCCCCTCGAAATGCATCCTGGTGCATAAAGCATACACCGCGATTCAGGTCGATCTTGATCTGGAGACTGAGCAGGAATACACCATGGTGAGCGTTCTGCCTCTCAGGCGCCGCGACCCGTCAATACATGTGCTTAATGTGTATTGCCCCCCGCATAAGCCGCGTGTTACTTTCAGCGAAATTTTCTATCGTGCTCTCAAATCGGCTGACAATGAACCCCTGGTGATCATTGGGAATTTCAACGCACCCAGTCTACACTGGGGCTATCACTTCGAGAAAACCAGGGGACGCAAGCTGGCGGAGCTCATCTCCACCTTTCGTCTTACGTTGCTCACGGATCCGTCTTGCCCCACACGTGTGGGCAACTCGGTCACCCGTGACACGTGTGCTGACTTATCTGTGGTTAGGAACACTACAAACGCCACATGGGAGAACCTGGGGGATACCCTGGGCAGCGACCACTGCCTTCTCCGCATCACGCTTTTGGCGAAGGCAGCCCGTAAAAATTGGGGCAAGGCGAAAATAACCAATTGGCACCAATTTCGAACTCAGGACGTCCCTCCGGTACTACTCTCCGACGGCTATGCGGAGTGGGCAACACAGGTCACCAACATACAGAAACAACACACGCAAACACTTCACACCACCGACGAGATCCCCGCAGTGGACAATCACCTCCTGCATCTGTGGCAGGCGCGCCGGAGCTTAACAAAACAATGGAAGAAACACAAGACGAATCGTAAGCTTAGAGCTCGCATTGCAAAACTTACGGAGCAGGCTGCGGCATATGCCGCCCAGCTCACAGACACCAATTGGATAGAACGCTGCAACTCGGCAGCGCGTCAGATGAGCTCGAAGGGGCTTGGCGTCTCTTGCGCAGCCTCATCGACCCTTCTCAAACGAAAGGGGAGACGCAAAAACAGCTCCGGCGGGCTCTGCACGGGTACCAAGGTACGACGGCGCAACTTGCGGACACTTTGTGCGACAGGTATCTCTGCCGCACAAATGACCCGGTTGGGCCCGACTCCGGCAAGCCAAATCAGGATTTAGACGCCCCTTTTGAGTTGCATGACCTTAAGGCGGCCCTGGCTAAAATGCGCCGAGGTGGGGCACCGGGTCGAGATCGCATAACAGTGAAACTGTTGGCGAACCTCTCCGACTCTGCATACCTCCATTTGCTACAATACATAAATCAGATCTGGGATGGGTGTCCGCTCCCACTCGAATAGAAAACATCGCTTGTAGCGTTCATCCCCAAAGCAGGTAAAGCCGTGACTACGGACACCTTGAGACCCATCTCATTAACCTCGTGTGTGGGAAAGCTCATGGAGACGATGGTTCGGGATCGCCTCTCTCCATACATGGAGGGTAAGGGCCTCTTTGCAGACACTATGTTCGGGTTCCGCCCGCGCATGTCTGCACAGGATGTCCTACTCCAACTACACAGGGACATAATACGACCCACAGCAATGCAACAAAACGACAAGGCCATTCTCGCCCTCGATCTTAAGGGGGCGTTTGACAATGTTAAACATGGCACCATACTCTCTAACTTGACACCACGAACTGCGGGGCGAAGGTCTTCGCCTATGTCAGAGACTTCCTCTCTGCGCGTCAGGCACTCCTCCGGATCGAGGACGAGGAATACGGCCGCCTGGCTCAGGTGGAGGGCATAAAACACGCACTCTACGCAGACGACATTACAATCTGGACCACCGAGGGGAGCCTTGGGGAGATGGAGGACCGCCATCAGCAGGCCGCCTCCATAGTCGAAGCATATGCTGCCGACTGTGGTCTCCAATGTGGTCCCGCCAAATCAGAGCTTCTACACGTCAGGACAAACCACAAGGACAACATGTCTTTACACATATCTCGGTCGGGCGGTCCCATCAGAGAAGTGTCAGAGCTCCGGATCCTGGGTCTGTTCATCAATAACAAACTTAGGCCGGACTCTACTATAGCGAAACTCAAGAGCATAGGTGAACAGGTAGGGCGCATGATCCACCGTGTTTCCAAGAAGCGGGGTGGTCTGCGGGGCAGGGACGTGCTACGGCTCGCCTATGCCTTCGTGACCAGCCGTATCCTCTACGCCGTGCCGTAACTACGCACCACCAAACAACAAGACGAGCACATTGACGCCATCATCAGGAAGGCAACAAAGCGAGCACTGGACCTCCCGGTGGCTACCTCAAGCGCCAAACTGTGTTGGGAGCGGTAAACTCCTATCAAGAGTTGCGGGTGGCCCACCTCGTGAACCAATATACGCGGCTATCGCAGACGGTGCCTGGGCGCCGCCTGCTAAACCGCTTACACATCCAACACACATGCATACCAGAGGGGACGGAGAACATCCCGGTGTTGTGGCGCCACATGCTCTTGGTCGCTCCGCTCCCGCGTAACATGGGCATGGCTTCACATGAAGGCAGACGACAAGCGCGGGTTCGCACGCTTGAGAGGCAATATGGCTTTAAAGAGGGCGTCTATTACGTGGACATCACAGGGCCGTCGCCCGCGGGCTTCTTCACGGCTGCCGTAGTCCACCGCGGAATGAATGTCGATGGGCTATCTTTTCGGGCCCCAAATTCAACACGAGCGGAGGAAGTCGCAATAGCTCTCGCTGCCGCCGATCCAAAATCGCAAACGGTTATCACAGACTCTCGCCGGGCCTGTGAACATTATCTTGCAGGCGAAATATCATCTCTTGCCTCGAAAATTCTAAGACGCGCTCTCGCCGATCCAACTCGCACAAAAGTGATCTGGGCTCCTGGCCACCAGGGTCTACGAGGCAATGAGGCCGCTGATGCGGCCGCCCGAGCGCTCACACACCGGGCTCCTCATCCTAGCTCTCATGGCTCAGAAGCTCATAAACCGCTTCTGCGGTTCCGCGAAATCCTAATTTATTATTGCGACAGCCACCGTCTCTACTCGGCACCTGCCAAGGGGCTGAGTAAGGCGGAGGAGCGAACTCTGGGCGCCTGCAGACAGGAACCCTCCTCTGTCCTGCAATAGCAAAACACTTCGATCCGAACACAGATGGGCGCTGCCCGCACTGTGGAGAGATCTGCGATATATTTCACATGGTGTGGGCGTGTACTCAGAATCCTCACCTTTCCCCCTCCCCCACCCCCAACCGAGAGGCATGGGAGACTGCCCTCCTCAACTGATCCACACTGGAGTCCCAAAGGGCTCTGGTCAAGCGGGCGCGAGACGGGGCCTCGTCGTGCGGTGTCCCGGACTAAGGATGCCGACCATGCAGCAGGTTTTTTTTTTTACCCTCAAGCTCTCTTTGATTAAAGTTTTTCACCACCACCACCACCGGTTGAGTGGCGCTGATTTCGTGTAATCAACGGTTCAGTCATGTTGTAAATACTTTTCTCCTTGCTTGATGATTCTTGTTTATTAATGTGTTAATAAATAGTTAACCTCCTTGTCCCGCCGTCGAGTAATGGGATTGTTTGCGACTCCGAACCATGAATCCATGAAGAAATCCTATTTCATCATCTTCAAATGTTTCCTCACATCTCCACTTGAAGGGAAGCTCAACTATCTCCATTGATCAACACAACATATTAATAAAAAAGGAGCTCCCCCTATGCTCGTTCGTTTCTGTGGCTGTTGGCTTCTCTCCTATGTTTAACGAGACCCTCATTTTTCTACTTCTGTCTGCTTAATTGCTTAATGAGGACTTTGGTTCTGGCAGCCTTGATGCCGTAGGAAGCATACGAGGGTTCTCATATAGCTTCCACTCTCGCCGTTCGATGCCGTCACGTCACACCAGCGGTAATACAGGACGCATTCCGCCCGATGCTGATGGACGTGGGTGGCACTGGTGAACACTCTTGGTTACGTCACATGCAAACGAATTCCCCCGAAAGCAAAATATGTGACAGCCGTCGCCGTAGTTCAGTTGGTAGAGCACCGGATGCGTAACTCAGTGGTCGCGGGTCCGGTTCCCACAGGCGATATATAGTTGTTTTTCTTCTGATTTTCTAATCCTTTATCTCTAAGCAGTAAAACATTCACTAATAATCTCCATAGGCCAACACCACAAATTTAAAAAGAAAGGAGCTCCCACATGCTCCTTGGATATTCTGGATGTTCCACAACATTGCGATTGTCTTCGTTTATTGCCAACAGTTTCGGACGGAGGACCATCCTTCATCAGGGTATACAGACGAATGAAGACAAGTTCGCATATTCAAGGCACTGCACGCAAAGGGAGAGGTGAAATCACTCTCCCTCCCGTTAGAGGAAGGGGAACCGAAGCCAGTGTAAGACGCGAGAGTGTTCCAGTCCATTTAGAGGAAAGAGGAGGAGCGTTGCAAAGGCCAGGGGGTAAAAAATAAAAACAAACAAACAAAAAACACAAGTAGTAAAACAGCGGCAGCAGTGTAAGTAACAGAGCTATAGCGATAGAAGGGGAGGGAACGAGTTGCTTCTCAGGAGGCGCCAGCCAGAAATATTGTCGGGAGAAGCTTCCTTCGGTGTGGGTGGCACACCCGGGAGAAAGAATAGAAACGATATCCTAACAGGGAAAGTACAAAGCAAAACAAAAAAAGCAGTGCACGCATGCATATGTACACTACATCGCAGAACGGACCGCTCCCCAGCGGTGCAGGTGTTCTGGACCGTTGTAACGTGAGTTACGAGTTCGACCAAGCCATTTTGAGCTCCTCAAGACGATCCAGTGTTCGGCACGGCGGAAGCGCGGCGCCGTGGTCGAGGGAGGCCAGACGCCGTGCGACAACCCGATCCCGCAACCGAGTGCCGCGGCGGCCATTCCTCAGTAGGCCATTTCCTTCGTGCGTCCCGTCGCGAAGGCATACGCAGTACAAAGTGGCCCTTCAAAAGAAGGGGCCGAAAGGAGGGAGTGAAAAAAAACCTAAAGAATAGTTAGTTATATGGGGTTTTATGGCGCATAAGCAACTAGGGCTATCATGCGCCAAACACAAGGTTAGATGATGTTATTTCAAGTGTACAGAGCTTACATTATAATAGATTTAAAACATTGGCTTTCTTTAGAAACTTACAAACAAGTGAAAATTCGACAAGTGTTTGCTCGCCTAAAAGCAATGCGGGATGAAATGGAATGTGTTCATTGTAAAATACCGTAATTTTTTTTTCTAAGTTCTTCGAGATGTGAACAAGAAATTAAAATGTTATTTAATGTGAGCTCCTCACCACACATTTCACACACAGGTTTGTGTTTTTTTGTTAATAAAAAGTTATGGGTGATGTGTGTGTGTGACCTATGCGTAAACGACATAAAATTACTTCGATAAAACGTTCTTTATGGCGGCATGATTTCCATTCTTTTAAAATGGGCTTTATGGTAAGCAGCTTGTTATATCCTTCATTTTCCCAAGAAGCTTGCCACTTGGCTCTTAGTCTTCTATGCAATAACTTCATGTAATCCCTAGGAGGCAAATTCACATGTTTTATTTCCATGGTTCTGGTTTGTGCAGCACACATGTCGGCTCTCTCATTGTCCCTAATGCCAATGTGACTGGGAACCCAGCAGAATTTTATAACATGTTTTCGTGTTGTGACCTTTACTATATTGTGTATGATGCTTCCAATTAGTGGCTCTGTGGCATTTTTGGAGTTTAATGCTGTAAGGACGCTCAGTGAATCTGTATAAATGATGCTGTTTTTGATGTTTTCATTTGTTATTTCCTGTACCGCAACACTAATAGCATAACACTCCGCGGTGAAAACTAGCACATGAGGGCAGTCGTACTGCATTTTCATTTTTTTCCTTGTATTACTGCGCTTCCTACATGAGCATGAGTGTTTGACCCGTCAGTATAAAATCCAGTGTAATTTCTGTATTTTTCTTGTAGTGCTAGATATTCTTGTATTATATGGTCTTGTGCGCACAGGTTTTACTGAAGCTTGTTAGTGTGACGTCACAAACTGTGGGGAGAGTGTACGACGGTGGTAGCGCTTCGTGTCTTGGGGCAATATTTTTAATTTCGTTTAGTATGTTGAGAGCTTGGCATTTTTCTTCGAAGCGCAAGAGCAGCGGCTTAATCGCGTGAGGCTTGTTATTGAAGAGTATTCGGGATGGGCATTTCGTCACAATTGGGTAACAGAGATGTTTGGGCTGAGAAAGGATTTTGAGGATGTATGTGCAAGTTAGTGCAGTTCTTCGATCTTCTAAGGAAGGTTCATTTGTTTCCACATACAGACTTGCTATTGGTGAAGTTCTGTAAGCACCTGAAGACAACCTTTAACCAAGATTGCGGATAGGATCCAGTCGTTTTATGTAGGATGGTCTTGCTGAGCCATATACGATGGACCCATAGTCTAACTTAGAGCGAACCAGAGAACGATATATATGTAACAGGCATGCCCTATCAGACCACCAGCGTTTTCTTGACAGTCGTTTCAGTATATTGAGGGCCTGGGAACCTTTTTTCTTTAAGCTATTTATATGTGGCAAGAAAGTGAGCTTTTTATCGAAAGTTACTCCTAGAAATTTATGCTCTTGTTTGACAGGTAATGGGGTCTGGTTTAGATATAGTGTGGGGTCGGCCTGTAGGCCTCGTCTCAAAGAGAATAGAACCGCCACTGTTTTCTGAGGAGAAAATCTAAATCCGTTTCTATCTGCCCAGGTGGCCAGTTTATTTATTGTTATTTGTATCTGTCGCTCACAGGTAGGTATGCTGGAAGACGTGCATGCTATTTGGAGGTCATCTACGTAAACTGAGTACATTATGGATTTTGGGATTACTTTTCCTATGGAGTTCATTTTGATGATGAATAAGGTCGTGCTGAGGATGCACCCCTGGGGTACGCCAGTTTCTTGTATAAAAGTGTTGGAGAAGGTTGCGCCTAGGCGGACTCGGAACGTGCGGTTGGTTAGGAAGTCGTTCAAACAGCTCAGCATCCTGCCGCGGATACCTAGGTCCGCGAGGTCACGGAGGATACCGAACCTCCACGTGGTATCGTAAGCCCTCTCCAGGTCGAAGAAGACCCCGATACAGTGTTGCTTGTGGATGAACGCTTCCCGGACTGTCTTCTCAAAGCGAACAAGGTGATCGGTTGTGGAACATGTCTTTTTAAACCCGCATTGGTGTATATCTAAAAGTTGCCAGGACTGAAGTATGAAGGTTAGTCTGATGTTTAGAATGCTTTCGAATGATTTTGCTATACAGCTAGTGAGTGCTATCGGCCTGTAACTGGTGGGACTAGTTGGTGGTTTGCCAGGTTTTAGAAAGGGTACTATGATTGCTTCTCTCCATGCTTGGGGGATTTCTCCACTCATCCATACTTTATTGAAAAATTTTAGGAGAGCCTCAATGGCAGTCTCGGAGAGGTGAGCAAGCATGGCATAATGTATATTGTGTGGGCCTGGTGCTGTCTTTTTACCGGATGTTAGTACGGATGTTAGTATGTACCGGATGTTAGTACCGGATGTTAGTATGTTAGTAGCGTTGTAATAAGCTGGTTGTAGTCTTCATGTATGCATGTTCTGAAGGGAAGTTTTTGTTTTTCTACTATTGTTTTGTGCTTTTGAAAGGAGTGTGTGTACTTGGCTGAGCTTGATACTGTAGCAAAATGTTCACCCAGTATGTTGGCCTGCTTTTCTAATGTTGTTGTAGTACCGGGTTTTTTTACCATTGGAAATGTGAAAGGAGTAAAATCTCCAGTGAATTTCCGCACCTGCTCCCACATTTTTTTGGATGTTATTGAGCTGTTTATCGAGGATATGTACTGTTGCCATGATGCCCTTTCTGCGTTGCGTCTGATGTATCGTGTTTTTGCTCTTGCTTTTTTAAAGTTTATGAGATTCTCATGTGTTGGATATCTCCGAAAAATGCCCCAGGCTTTGTTTTGTTTCTTTTTTGCATCTTTACATTCTTTTGTGTGCCAGTATTTGTGATTTTGTTTTACTATTGCAGAGGATTGAGGAATAGCTAAATGTGCGGCAGCTAAGATACAATTCGTGAATTTTTCATTTATCTCATTGATGTCAACATTTTCTAAAACTATTTTCTCTAATGTAGCTTGTGCTGTAAAAAGTTGCCAGTCAGCTAAATGTAGCTTCCAACACCGTGGTTTTGTGGGAATAACTGTTAGCGAGGATGAAAGACTTATTACGACAGGGTGATGATCACTTCCATATGGATTGTCTAAAACACTCCAGTTAAAATCGTTAAAAACAGACGGTGAACTAAAAGACAAATCTAAAACACTCATTTTCCCCGAGGTTGGGGAGCAGTATGTAGGTTTATTAGAGTTGAGTAAACAGACGTCATTGCATAAAATAAAATCCTCTACGAGATTGCCTCTAGTGTCAGTTTTATCGCCTCCCCAGAAACATGAATGTGCATTGAAATCTCCAACTACCAGGTATGGCTCTGGTAGCTGCTCTAAAAGGTCCTCTAAGACATGTAGTGTTAAATTAAAGTGCGGATCGATATATAGTGAGCACACTGTGATGGTTTTATGGGCAACCAGACTGGTTGCGGCAGCTTCAAGTCTTGTTTTTAGTTTAAGCTCTCGAGCCGGGACGCCGCTTTTCACTATGATGGCTACGCCTCCCGACAGTCGGCTCGCCTGTTCCCGATCGCGGCGGAAAACAGTGTGCTTCTTAAGAAAGTTATTTTTTTGGGGACCTAAATTTGTTTCTTGTAGACATAAGGCGACAGGAGCGTGTGCTCCTACTATGTCTTTTATGTCACTGTAATTGTTTAAAAGTCCTCTACAGTTCCATTGTATTATGAAAGCCATCTTAATTTTGTGTTTCTATAGGGTGGAAAGGTAGATCAAGTTGTTGTTGGTCCCGTGACTCGGGGCCTGTCTTTTTTTGATCGATCCAGAGAGCTCCGCCGACCGTCCGACGTGGACGGCGCGGGGCTGCCCGGGGCAGTGTCCATCGCCTCTGCGGAGGCGCTGGACGACCGTGCAGGAGGCACGTTCGCGTTCGAGTTTGAGCTCGACCTGTGGGAAGAGGTCTTGAGGCCCGCCGACCCAGGGGTCTGCGCAGCCTCACTTGCAGTTGGCGGAGCAGCGTTAGCTGCTCTGCCTTGGGGCGCTGATGGCACCGCCACAGGCTCACTGCGTGTGACCTGGACGGGTGCCCAAGCCTGGTGTGGTGCGCCGCGCCCACGCACCACATCGGCGAAGTTTGATTTTGCAGTTAAGGAGAATGAGTTGGTGAGTGCGAAACGCCTTCTCGCTTCTTGAAATAAAATGTTTTCCTTTGTGTATATGGCGATTATTTCCTTTTCTTTTTTTCCAGAACGGACACGCCCTGGAGTATGCTGCATGGTCTCCTTCACAGTTTGTGCAGTGCGGGGCTGCGTCACATTGATCAGAATGATCCTTCGAGGCGCACTTCGCGCACGTTTTCCGACCGCGGCAACTTTGTGAGCCGTGGCCGAACCTCTGGCAGTTGAAACGTCGGCGAGGGTTGGGAATGTATGGTCTTACATTAACTTTCAGATATCGTACTTCGACTGTGTCGGGCAGTGTGCTAGTGTTGAACGTCAGGATCATATGTTTTGTGTCTATATCCTTATTATCCTTCCGGATCTTGATTCTGTGAACGTCTATCACGTCTTGGTCACTCAGACCTTCGAGCATCTCTTTTTCTGTGATGTGGACAAAATCATTTTCGGATATCACGCCCCGGACGGTGTTCAAAGATCGGTGTGAAGTCACGGAGACAGGAATATCTCCAACAGACACAATGTTTACGAGTTTTGAGTGCTGGATGTTGTCTCGCAGTTCGAGCAGTAAGTCACCGCTGGCCATTTTTGATAACTTGTAGCCAATGCCCAAGGCTTCTGTCAAACACTTTGATACTAGGAAGGGAGACCGGATTCTTGCTTGCTTATTTTCTACTTCACTATGGATGACATGGTATTTAGGAAAACTCACTTTTCTTTTTTGGAAAAAAACATCTGCTTCGTTCCGCCCTCTCTTGAGAGAGCGATCAAGTTTGGAAAATGGGGGAGCCATAAAAAATTGATGTTTTTCGGTCATGGTGTCAGCCACCCACCATGGAGTCCAACAAGGGGACGCGACAGGAACTTGCGAGCAAGTCCTGCCCACGCCAGCTGTACACCTTAACTATAACCTAATATGACTCAACTCAGGGTAGTTCGTCACACACGGTTAACCCTCGCCGCCAGGAAAAAGAGGAAAAAACGAAGAAAAGAGGAGGAGACAGGAGAGTTGTAAGAAAGAGATAGGAAAGTGAAAGATAGAGGGGAGGATCGGAAAAGGCGACTGCCGATTTCCCCCGGTCGGGTCAGGCCGGAGGTGCCGTCTACAGGAAGCTGGGGCCAAAGTGGTGTGTTGCCTCCGCCGAGGGGCCTTAAGGGTCCAAACGCTCGGCACCGACTCAACCACCAGGATCCCCTTTTCCCCGGACACGGCGATGCCACGCACGGCTAAGCGCGGATGCTCGGGTCCGTGGTGACGCATTGTTCACCATCATCCCCCTGCGGGGATGTCCCTGCGGATGGTCGGGTTAACCCCGTGGTGTCGCCACTCACCAACGTTTGCATGCTGCAGATGCCTCCCTGCAGGGAAAACCTAAAGAATAGATACCTTTAAAAACAGTAGAAATAAAAATAAAAAGGGGGATGTATGGCACCCGGAGAGTGCAGTGTTCATAGAAAAGGAGGGTTGAAAAAGGCGAGAGCGTTCTAGTTACGTAGGCTTTTGAGAAAGGCGAAACTGCCCAAGTTTTCATTAATGTCAAGGGTTAGTGTCCGAAATTTGGGAATGAAAAAGGACTCTGTTTGTTCTCTTTGGCGACTTGTTTGGAAACCCGACTGGACTGGAGAAGGATGACCGGAACGTTTTCGAATGCATGTAGGGGTAGGCACAGGTGCTTGGAAAAAGAAAGATTTGGCGGCGCGTGGATGTGGGTGTTGTGGTTGTTAAAACATAACCTGAACGGTGCTTAAGTTTGTCCGATGTACTCTATGCCGACACACCGCAGTGTAGCATATATATCACGTTTGCGCTGTCGCAATCTAGGGTATCCCTAATCCTGAAGGTGAAATCAGAGAATGTACCATTAGCAATGTTTCTAGTCTGCCTATGACTGCAAACCTTGCAGCGTGGTTTACGCTATGGTTGACATCCACGACTCGGGTTGGCGTCTGGCGTTGTTCTGGACTTAACTAGAATGTCCCTCAGGTTCCGCCTGCGTCGGTATACTTTTATTAGTTGTTCAAAAATGAGAGACAAGTGACTGCTTTGCTGGATAATGTTACAATGTTTTAAAAGGATGTTTTTCACACGTGGTATGTTAGATGTATGAATGAGAATGAGGTTGCTTGCCCTTTCAGTATCCTGCGAGTTTGGAGAATTTGGCATTTTATTCCTGTCAAAACCGCCAGCTTTCGGGATAGCGTCACCGACGATGGACGCTGGATATTCCTTAAGTGAGAGGTTTGTTTTTCGTTTCCCAGCCTGGCGGTCAAAATGGAGTCAGAAAATCCGTCGGTATTTGTGAGCCTGTGAGTACGGTATGCCAGTCTTGCAGTAGCGTGGGTGGCTGCTCTTAAAATGTAGGTATTCCTGGCGGTCAGTGGGTTTTTTTAGAGGGTTGTCGTAAGCATGCTTCCTTTATTCTCTGTTTGAACACCCAAGAAGTTTAGAAGTGTTGTGGAGACGCTGTGGGTGAACGATATGGAAGGATGAAACGCGTTTACCTCGCTATGAATGTCAAGAGGCTCGCTTCATCGTGAGGCCAAATGAAAGAGATATCGTCAAGGAAACGTTTATAAAGGAGTGGTTCCAAGGACTTAGTGTCAATGAATTCTGTTTACAGTGCCGCCACGAATATGTTTGCTGGGGCCGGTGCCATCTTTGTTCACATCGCCGCGCCGTTTACCTGAGGATAGTGTCTTCCCTCAAATCAGAAATAGTTGTAGTTCAGTATTAAGCCCAGGATAATAGAACGAGTTTACTCATCAAGGTGAACAGGGTTATCAGTCCTCAGGTGCGCATCTGTTGACGCGCACAAGCCGTCTGGGAGGGGGGGGGGGAGTGATTTGTGTCCTGAATGTAGGCCGGGATAGTTGGTATAATGTGGTACAATGTGCTTCAACATTCAACATACTATGCTTGATGTGATGTTTCCGCTAATATTTTTTTCCTTGCAGGACTTGGAACGCGATTGATAAAACCATGGAAGTGGTTACGTTCTCAGACATTAGTAAGGCCGATGATGTTGCGGTCATCGAATATATGGATTGCTGCACTAAGTTTCTAGTGACGTTAACGGTTGTTGGCTTCGATCTTTCGCCATTAAAGTTCTGTATATATAAATTCGTACTTATCAAGGCCATTAAGCTTAATTTAAATCCCTGCATGAGCCGAGAAATCATACATGATAAGCGTAAGTTGAAAAACTTAGGAAGCACTTTGCTGCTTTGAAAAGCTGGTTGTCAGTCAAGGTCAAACAAGCCAGACATAACTTCTTTAGTCACGGTCTCGAAGAGTTCATGAATTCGGATTCACAAGAGTTTTGGCTTCACTTAAACACAGCAAAGCAGAAAATAACGATGATAAAAATATTTAATAAGGATATTCGACACGAGCCCGACTGATACAAATATTTACTTTTAGAGTGTATTCTCGAAATTTGATGAAATTGAACCTCAGACTCGGTCTCTTTACAAGTTAGTGACAACTAGCCGAGGTGTTGGGGCAGTGTTAACTAACTTGTCCAGTTTTATATTTCTTCCTTCCCTCATGTAATTAGAAGGGTCCTCCTGCTTGAGCTGAGCGACGGCTCGCAGTATGCGCAAAGAAAAAAAAGCAGCGCCCAGCCCATCCAAGGAGATTTCCTAAATTCGTCTCGAGACCTCACTGTATATTGCTTACGGTTTATGGGGGTTCAACCTCTCAAAGCGGCTCAGGCTATGGGGACGCCGTGGTGAAGGGCTCCTTAAATTTCGACAACCTGGGGTTCTTTACCGTTCACCAACATCGCACAATACACGGGCCTCTATTTTCACCTCCGTCGAAATTCGACAGACGCTTCAGTGACCTAACCCGCGTCTTTATGGTGAGCAGCTGAGCGCCACAACCACTCAGCCACCGCGGCGGCTCCGCGCCTCCGCGTGAAGTCCCACATTATATTTTTGTTGGTATCCACTCCACTCACTTGACCAACCACCTCGGATGTTTTCTCCGCACCGCATGTCTCACCCGTATCCATTTCCACTCGGCTATGGTATCACTGACTTGTACACTAACCCACTCTGGTTCCTTCCTCTCTCAGATCGTCGCCCTGCTGATTCTCCCTTCAAGCGTTCTCTAAGCTGTCCTAGATTTACGCAGCGTGTTGGGCGAGTTGGTTTGGAATTAATGCTGGTGCAGGGCAGCAGACGCTGGCAAAGCAAATAGCACAGAGTACAGCGCCGTCTTTAGTGCTTGGATTACAACTGCTATGTTTTCTCTTTTCTTTGTCGAAGACTTGCGATGCAGCTACGGTTGTCCTAAGTAGAGTTTCGGGCCGTTTTAGCGGCCTTCCAGGTTATGTTTCACCGAACAGAAGTGGGAAAGCACAACTGTTTTACTTCTATACTAAAGATATTGGTGAGGTGCTGCTCATTACTTCAGAGCGCATACCAAATGCACTCCAACCCGTTCAATCCTACTGATATTTTCCTTCGTGAGTCGGATCGCTGTCACTAGTTGTCCTCGCTGGATGTATTTCTTTACCACTTCCGACTCTTTGCTTGCTACCCTATACTGTGCTCTTCCGAGACCGTGGAACATTAACTTTGGTCTTTTCGATATTAAGTTTTCGTTCCGCTGTTGTGCACTGATTGTTTCGAGTACACTTGATGCACTCGAACTCCTTCTCTGTTACTTAGTAAGGCAATGCCATCAGGAAATCCTGGGTCGAGGTGTGCTCATTTAACTTACCGGGAGCTAGCTGTTCGCAATCAAACCCTTTGTACAGCTTTTGTGATATCATTCCCGATAGATAGTTTGTTGCGGCATTCCACATCGCTTCTGAAGACATGAGCATTTTATCATAATAAATAGTAATGTGCATACCGTATACGGTCGTGTTTGGAGCCCTGCAGCTTTTGTGATATCATTCCCGATAGGTAGTCTGTTGCGCCATTCCTTATCGCTTCTGAAGACATGAGCATTTTTACATAATAAATAGCAATGTGCATACCGTACACGGTCCTATTTCAAGCCCTACAGCTTTTGTGATATCATTCCCGAAAGGTAGTCTGTTGCGCCATTCCATATCGCTTCTGAAGGCATGAGAATTTTATCATAATAAATAGCAATGTGCATACCGTACACGGTAGTATTTCGTGCCCTAGCCACTCGCAAATGATAGAAGTGCACTTTACTGGCGCGCCGTTCGAGCGCTCTAGACAGATGTGTCGACGGCTGTGCAAGCTTTTTCCCCGGTCTTGGGCTCGGCTCATCTAAGGTGAAATTATTTGAAACTACGCCTTTGACCATGCCTTGCGTAGACTAAAGCACCTTATGTTCTTGTGGGTGTGTCTGATATGCAGCGTTGGTCTCATTCCGTTGCGGTTGCCGTATTAAACGCTGTGTAGAGGGCGGATTCTTCTTGTTATGCACTGCAATTCTTCAAGTCTTTCACATTACCTTTCCTTTGACGCAACATAAGGTTAGTATTTGTTCATTCTTCCGGTGCGCTCGAGGCCGCAAGGTACTGCGTATACGGAGTGGGAAGATCTTCCAGCCCAATGCCTCAACAGCCGAACAAATCTGCGCTGACTCGATCACCACCCGCCGTTTTTCTCCTCTCCGTTTCTCTGCTAGGCTTCCGTAACTCCATATTTTGTTACCGCCGGAATTTTCATTTACTTGGCGCCACCACTACTGCCGGTTACATCAGGACTGTGCGGCGTCCCTCATAGCCTCAGTCGCTTTGGGACTTTAAACCCCAAAAAGAAAAACAAAAGAAAGAGGACTGTGTTCGCGGCTGTAGATACCATAATACATTTGCTATGCTAATTTTACTGTTTTTCTCCAACTGTCTTTCTTTCTTCTCTCCTCTAATGAGATTTTTGCAGCTTGTTTCTAGTGACGCATGTGTTATTTTCACCAATGCCAAATTTCCTGTCCTGCTTTCAGGCTTATCCCCATTCCGTCTGAAATTATAGTCCCCACAATTCTATGGCACCTTCATTTCCCCGTGCCTAACAAACACATCCACGTTCTTCACAATGCTAGAATGGACTCACATAATGAACTTTGTTTTATGCATAGCGCCCCATTCAGTCTCTTCCCGGCACTCAATCTCTTTCTGCGGTAAGTAGAATTCGTAACCGTTCGATTATTTCGTTCTGTAGTAGATAATAGTTTTCTCCTGTTATGCCATTGTTTGCTTATGCCAGCTCGGCTTCCTGCTTCTATTCTACCTTCGCCTCGAAGTTGGTCGTGAGTAGTTTACTGCTGCTTTTATTATTTCTTAGTTCAACGCCCGAACAATCCAAGGATATATCAGGACGCCGAGACGCCTACAAGTGCCTAACGGGTCTCACCTCAGCGCTTTCCACGCAGCGGTGATGGGCAAGAGTGTAGTGGAGAAATACGGCCGCATATTCCCGGTACTCTTCGTTGTCTTCCCATATGCTGGGCGCACAGTTCTTGAGCGAGCGAAGGACGAGTTTTCCTGGGGCGACCTCGGTCACCTCGGTCGCCACGAAAGAGAGCAGGTGGTTAAGCGTCGGCATATTCCTGGCGAGGTGACACGCCCTGTTTTCACTGGAGGTGCAGCGGGTGGGCAGCGCGAGGCCGCCTCCGCCTGGCTCAGGCGGTCGCTGTGCCAGCAGAGCGGGAACTCTTGGTAGGCCACCGCCAGTGTACCTTCGTACCGCCTTCGGAACGGTGCGCCGGACCATCACGACCTGCGAGCAGTCAGAGCAACGAGACAGCTACGTGCCTTTGCGGGACGATACGAAACACATGCCTTTTAGAGAAGCCTTAGAAATTGGGGATAAATCACGCAAGGAGCGGAAGAGGCCCAACACAAACCTTCAGTATTTACACTTTGTTCACTGCCAAAAACATTTTCCCGCTGCCCGCAAATATGCACTTGTATCAGAAGAATGGCCTGAGGGGCGAGTTGGTGCATGATGAAATGAACGCTAGGGCAACAAGGGCACTAACAAGAAAGGGACACCACATGCGCACTAAGCAGTGATGGCGGTTGCTGTGTGCGCCTCTTTGTGGAGTTATATGGAGAGGCAGGTTAGCGGACGTACAGGAGCTGGAACTCTACCGTGAAGGAAGGGATCAAGGAACGATTGGAAAGGCACGATTACGGTACTCGGCACTGTGTTGCTACAGAGCAGTTACGGAAATACGCAAGACGATTACTATAGCCGGTAATCGCCATCGTAAACGCGCCAAATCCATCTGTGTAAGCTGCCATAGAGATGTTCACGGTAGACGCCTGGAGTACACATCTGTGAAGGCCGGTCTGTTTTATCATTAGGATAAATATTCTGTAAGCAGCAATAAAACTTCATTAAAGCGTACAAATTGACCACAGCAGCGTCGCTGTTATAGCGTATCACCGAGTATCGTAATTGTACTGCAACTTTATAAGCTGCATTTTTATAGGCTGACGATTTTGGATAGTCATTTAATTAGAAAGGAGCTTGCTTGAACTGAAGTTTTAAGGTAGCTTGTACTGCTACTCTCTCCAAATCATGGCCTAACGAAGAGCAGAATCACGCCGTAGCAGCCAAGGGCGCTAGTTTGCGCATGCTGACTTTTCTTTTCCAGATGTAGCTTTGAATCGATCTTCTGCGAGTTGAATTGTGTTGCGTTTTCGCGCATAAGCAACCAAGGCTGTCATGCGACAAACGCAAGGTTAAAAATGGTTTGAAATTACATAATTTGTTTACAAACTGTCCTTCCTCTCGGCCACAAAAGGCACCGTGAGAAATTTACGCCACCGTTTTCTTTTAAGTCTAAGCTGGAGTGCAATCGAATGTAGTTCTTCTAAAATACAGTGAAATGCTTTTTCCGCAGCTTTTCATTTTCTGAGCCTGTAACATTTCCGAAAGATTCAGATGAAGGTTTGTTTTGCTTAATTTGTTTCGCTTATAGAGCTTAACGTCCCAAAGCGACTAATGCTATTAGGGCGGTGGTGGAAAACATTTATGTACAGATACACTTTAGGAGGTTAAGCAGGAGCTGAGCTAGATGGGGCCAGCCCTTAGAAGTACTAGGTGCAGGCCCCTAGTGGGGGCCCCAGTGGCGTCGGCCGCCGCCCGGGCTCGCGCGACCAAGGCCCGTTGGGCCTGCAGGTCAGAGCAGCCGAGCAGGGTCGCCTCCCAGTCCTCCCGGGTTGGGTTGGGGTGAGGGGGGATAGCAGGGTTGGAGGGGCAGGCCCACACCATTTGATAGATGTCCGAAGACTTCTCCGTGCAGTGCGGACAGCTGCCCGAGAAAGAAGGGTTGAAGTGTTTGAGAGCTGTCAGGCACAGCAAAGTATTAGTATATACAGGCGAAGCAGAAGCCGCTCCTCCGCCTTTGAGAGACCTTTACACGGGCGGAGACGAAGATCGTGGCCAGATTGATAAAGTAAAACAATGTCTTTGAAGGAGTAAGCGGGAGTGAATTCGAGTTCCTGATCGTCGGGGTCGGAGGGGAATGTCCGGTGAGAGAGCGCGCGAGAGGCGGCGTCAGCTGCCTCATTTCCCTCAAGGCCCATGTGAGCAGGAGCCAAACGATACGCCGGTGATCGTGGTCCCCGGTGTAGACGCTGTTATAGAGAATACGGTAGGCTAGATACCGGGACCCAGCCCTGCTCGACGTTCCAACAGGCCCCTCGCGAGTCGGAAATAATTGTTTTTGAATATGGATCAGATGCAGCCAACGCAATGGCGACCTCCTCCGCGTGTGTTATGTCACGGGCTCGGAAAGTAAGGCCGTTCACTGTTTTGGATTGGTGGACGACTGCGGCCGTGTACCGTCCCCCATGGTGGGGACCGGAGGCATCCACGTAGAATACGCCGGGTTTCGATCCATAGTATCAGGCCAGGGCTTCCGCCTGCGCCAGGCGCCGGCCATTATGGTCCTCGCGGTTCATGTTCGCGGGAAGGGGGCGCTTCTGCACTGGGATGGAATACGTACGCGCTCTTCCATAAGAGTGGAGTGTTGGATGTGTAGTCGGGCAAGGAGGCGGCGACCCGACGATGTTTTCGAGAGACGTGTGTATTGGTTGGTCAAGTGGGCTTCCCAGAGCTCCCAAAATGTGTTCACCATGCCCAGCCCCAGGAGCCGCTTGTTAGAGGTGTTCGCGGGGTGGTCCAGAGACCGCTTACTAATTTTGCAGAGGATGACTTCGAGTAAATCCTCGTCTTGCTTCCACAGGTGGACGTATGTAGTCGAATATAGAATCGCATTGGTTACAAGTGCATGCGCCAGCCGCAAGGCGTCCTTATACATCGTAACCCCCCGCGCTTCTTAGAAACCCGGCGGACCAAGCGGCCCACCTGGTCCCCCACCTGACGGAGTTTGGCCAATGTTGTTTCTGACCGTCTGTCTTGAGTTGTGTGTTGTGTTGGGTTTAATGGCGCATAAGCGACTAAGGCTATCATGCGCCAAGCTCAAGGTATGAAAAATTGGTTTGAGCATAGCTAGTAAACAAAGCGGATAAAAACGGTGGTGTAAAGGGCCTAAAAGTTATTTTTACTGCCTATTTGATGAAAGACAAGCATTTTAAAAGTGTCTGATTGCATAAACTTTTAAGAGTTGGGTAACCTCCGCGGACATCCTTGGTTCGGCAAGGGTTTCAAGGCTCCCAACAACTCAGATAAAGACCTCAGCCTCCTTCTCATGAATGAGAAAGCGGCTGAGGTGTATAATGGTATGTAGTGAACCACAGGGTGAGTAAATTAGAGTTTGTGAAGAATACTGGCTTCCCTTAAAAAGCTAAAAACATAGGGTATACTGACAAGTGCATCTTCGCCTAAAATCAATGCTGGATGAAAACGAATGTGTTCTTTGTAAAAGGTAGTAAAATGTTTTTTCCTTAGTGATTCATGTTCCGTACATGAGAATAATATGTGGCTTACTGTTAGTTCATCTCCGCACTCTGCACATAGGTCGGATACCTACGGAATTTACCCCAAGCTCTATGTTGTTGTTTTTTAGCTTCTTTAGAGTCTTTTGTCCAATATACTTTATGGTTTTGTTGCGCTACTCCTGACGACTGAGGAATAGCTTTGAGTGCGGCAGTTATGATACAATTAATGAAGTTTACGTTTATCTGGTCGATGGTGAGATTATCTAAAATTATATTTTCTAAAGTTGCCTTTTCTCTAAAAAGTGACCAGTCGGCGAGGTGAAGCTTCCAGCGACGTGGCCTTGTGGGGATTATTTCCGGTGGGGATTATAATGTGATTAGTACAGGGAGGTGATCGCTGTCATATGGGTTGTCAATGACGTCCCATTTAAAATCGTTAAAAACAGAAGGTGAACTAAACGACGTCTAAAAAGGTCATTTTCCCTGAGCTAGGGGAGCAGTATGTGGCTTTTTCTGTATTTAAAAGACATACATTATTTGTGAGGATAAAATCTTGGATTATTTGACCCCTAGAGTCATAGCGCTCGCTTCCCCAAAAAGGGGAGTGAGTGTTAAAACCCCAACTACTAGATACGGTTCAAGAAGTTCATTGATGAGTTCCTTTAAATCGTGGACTGTTAATTTAAAATGTGGAAGAATATATAGAGAACCGATAGAAAATGTTTTATGGCTGACGACACTGACCGCAACGGCTTCAAGTTTTGTTTTGAGTGTGATTTCTCGAGCAGGGACGCCGCTTTGCACGACAATCGCGACGCCTCCAGAGAGTCTATTTGCCTGCTCTCGATCGCGTCTAAAAGTTTTATAATGTTTCAGGACATTTGTATGTTGTGGACCAAGATTGGTCTCCTGAAGACATAAAGCTACGGGCGAGATTGACCCTAGAATATCTTTTATGTCATTGCAGTTCCTCAACATTCCTCTACAGTTCCACTGAACTAGAAAAGCCATATCTATATTTGGGATAGCAACGAGTGAGTTTACTAATATTCGGGGGCCGTTATGACGGCCCTACCTTTTTTCCGCTCAAGAGAGCTGTTCTGCCGCTGTAAAGCAGCCGGACTGTGAGTTACGTCCATCACCTCGTAAGAGGTGCTGGACGACCGCGGGGAAGCCGCGGGTGTGTGAGTGTCAGGCCTCCCCCTACGGGGGGAAGTCCTGCGGGATGCTGACCTATGGGCCGGCACTCCCTGGCTTGGAGTTGGCAGAGCAGCTTTCGCTGTCCCTGCGTGGGGCGTGGGTGGCCCTGCTACAGGCGCAGTGGAACTGGCCTCGGCAGGTGCCGGAGTGCTGTGTGGTGCTACGCCCCTGCGCACCACATCAGCGAAGTTGGGTTTTGCTATGAAGGCGAATGAATTGGTAAGCGCAAAACGCCTCCTCGCTTCTTAAAATGAAATGTTTTTTTGGTCTTAATGGTGATGATTTCTTTCTCCTTTTTCCAGGACGGACATGCCCTGGAGTACGCAGCGTTGTCTCCTTCGCAGTTTGCACAGCGTAGTGCTCCATCACATTCCTCAGAGGGGTTGTCTTTCGAAGCGCATTTCGCGCACGTTTTGCGGCCGCGGCAACTCTGTGAGCCGTGGCCAAACTTCTGACAATTGAAACAGCGGCGGGGATTGGGTATGTAGTGTCTGACGTCGACTTTTAAGTATCCTACATCTATTGTTTCGGGCAGGCTGCTGGTGTTGAATGTGAGGACCATGTGTTTGGTATCTATTTCCTTGTTATCACTGCGGATTTTGATCCTGTGGACATCAATTACATTTTGATCAGAAAGTCCTTGAAGCATTTCAGTTTCTGTGAGATGGATAAAGTCAGCCTCTGAGATAACGCCTTTGACTGTGCTGAGAGGTCGGTGGGGAGACACGGAGAAAGATGTTCCCTATAGGTGTAATTTTTGAAAGTTTCGATCATTGGATGCTGTCCTGCAGTTCAAGCAATAAGTCGCCACTGGCCATTTTTGATACCTTGTAGCCAGGGCCCAAGGTATCTCTCATACGTTTGGACACAATGAATGAGGATATTATTCTGGCTTGTTTTTTTTTTCAACTTGACTGTGGATTACGTGGAACTTTGAGAATGTTGATTTCTTTTTCGAAAAAAAGTCTGTTGCCTCGTTCCGCCCTCTTTTGAGAGAGCGATCTGGTTTGGAAAGGGGGGGGGCATAAAAAATTTAGTTCTTCGGTCATGGTGCCAGCCACCCACCATGGAGTCCAACAAGGGGACGCGACAGGAAATTGAAAGCAAGTGCTGCCCACGCCAGCTGTACACCTTAACTATGACCAAATATGACGCAACTATGGGCAGTTGGCCACACAAGGTTAACCCTCGCCGCCAGGAAAAAAGGAAAAAACTAAGAAGGGAGGATGATACAGGAAAGTTGTAAGAAAGGAGATGGGAAAGTGAAAGATGGAGAGGAGAACTGGAAAAGGCGACTGCCGATTTCCCCAGGCCGGGTGAGGCCGGAGGTGCCGTCTACAGGAAGCTGGGGCCAAAGTGGTGTGTTGCCTCCACCGAGGGGCCTTAAGGGTCCAAATTCTCGGCATCGGCTCAACCACCAGGCTCCCCTTTTCCCCGGACACGGCTATGCCACGCACGGCTAAGCGCAGATGCTCGGGTCCGTGGTGAGGCATTGCTCACCATCATCCCCCTGCGGGGATGTCCCTGCGGATGCTCGGGATACCCCGTGGTGTCGCCACTCACCAACGTCTGCATGCTGCAGACCCCCCATGCGGGGACCGTCTGTCTTGATGTATAAACAGCCTACTACCCGGACTTCGATATTTTGAGGGATTAGACCTGTATCATGAGGATATGAAATTTTGGCTGTGCACTTTGGTGAGGGGCGTATGTGCACAAATTCAGACTTTTGGGTGGAGCATTGGAGGCCGCAGCGGCGAGCATTACGGTCCACTAAGGTCGCCGCCTCCTGCAGGTTGGCCTCAGTGACTCCAAGGGAACTCTGTGTGGCCCACAGGGTAATGTCATCGGCGTACAGCGGATGCTGCACACCGGCGACAGGACCCAGCTGGGCCGGTAGGCACAACATAGCCAAATTTAATAACAGGGGAAAGAGCACCGCGTCCTGGGGTGTACCCCCGGTTCCTATATGAAAAGGGCCAAGTTCGTTATCCTGGATTCGAATGTAAGATTGTCTGTTGGTTAAAAATTGCCGAATGTATTGAAAGGCGTTTCTGTCGCAGTTAGTTTGAGAGAGGTTGGTGAGAATGATCTGGTGGGTAACGTTGTCGAATGCACCCTTCAAATCCAAGGCGAGTCCGACCTTGTCATTGTGAGGGCATTGGACGGGATCGAGGACAGCCCGATTGAGTTGTAGCAAGACATCCTGTGCAGATCTGTGTGGGCGAAACCCGAACGTGGTGTCTGGGAAAAGGTGATTGCATCCCATGAACTCGGACAACCTGTCACGTACCATCGTCTCCATGAATTTGCCCAGAAAGGAAGTCAGAGAAATGGGGCGGAGGTTATCCGTGTTTATGGCCTTGCCAGCTTTAGGAATGAAGGTGACCAGGGTGGTCTTCCAGTCGATGGGGAGTGGCAATTCCCCAAGGCAGATTGAGTTAATGTAATTCAATAAAGACAGGTATGCCGGGTCGGGGAGGTTGGCTAACAATTTGACTAATTTTGTCTCGACCCGGAGCGGTGCCACGTCCCATTTTTGCCAGGGCCGCCCTCACGTCGTGGAGCTGGAACGGTTGATCCAGCTCAACGCTCTCAGAACCTGCATAAGAGTACACCGGCCCGCGGGGGTCCTGGGTGGTGCACAAGTACTGGTCCCGGAGCTTGTGCGCCAATTGAGTTGTGTTGCCCTGAAAGCTGTGTATTGCTCTTTGGGGGTGCTTTTGAGTTTCCGTGCGTGTTTGCGTTTGGTCAATTAGGGCGCCAAAGAGTTGCCGCGTGTACCGGCTTGACATTTGCCGCGCGGCCGTATTGCATCGGGCCACCCAGTTGGAGTCGGCGAGTTAATAATAATAATAATAATCTTTATTTCCATCGGTATGGTGGAGGAGGTTGTGGGTAAAAGCTGCTCGTAAACGGCAGCTTGACAAAGGCCCACAACCCCCCTGTACAGGGCAACAGCAGCAAGGCATGGAAAAACATAAATATACACATCTAAACTCTTCGCGATTTAGCAGAGCCAAAATAAAATACAGTAGAAAGAAAAAAGAAGAAAAAACAACAACAATGCAATAAATACAGAGGGCACAAAGAGGTACAATAAACAAAAGATTAAATATGCATATCATAGGAACAAAGGTACAATTTTTAGGAGTGTATGCAGTGAAGCTGTCGTAATTCGCGTTTAGATATAATAAACAGGTCAGTCCCGGATTTTTTATAGTTATTTAATAGTGTTGGAAGGGTGAAGGATAATTTTTCCATTGCATAGTTGGTTCTAGGAGTTGGTACAATCCACTCCTCTTTATGACGTGTAGGGTAACAAACAGTTCTTTTTTCCAGTAAAGACAACTCATGCAAAGATTCAAGATGACTTTTTAATTCGCGCTGGAATGCAAGTGTTAGCTTATAATTGTATAGATTGAATACTGGTATTATGTTTGCTTTTGGGAAAAGACCTTGCGAGTGACTGTTGTATGATTGATTGAAAAGTATTCTGATAAGTTTTTTTTGAAGTATGAAGATCTTTTGCAAGTTTGTATACGTGGTTGTGCCCCAGATTAAAAAACAGTAATTAAGATGAGAGTAAAACAGGGAATTATAAAGCAGAATCTTTACTTGATACGGAAGAAAAGCTCTGTAACGGGAAATAATGCCAACTGCTCGAGATAACTTGGTTAAAACAGCATCAATGTGACCATCCCATAGCATACTCTGACAAAATGTAACACCCAGAATTTTGATATTATTTGTGATTTCTATTGGTGCTCCACTATAAATTAAGCTTACATGAAAATTTAACTGCCTAGATTTAGGTCTAAATATTACAGCTTTCGTCTTATTAACATTTATGCTTAAATGGTTCGCTATTGACCACGTTTTGGTTTGGTTTGGTTTATGGGGTTTAACGTCCCAAAGCGACTAAGGCTATGAGAGACGCCGTAGTGGAGGGCTCCGGAAATTTCGACCACCTGGGGTTCTTTAACGTGCTCTGACATCGCACAGTACACGGGCCTCTAGAATTTCTCCTCCAAAGAAATTCCAGCCGCCGCAGCCGGGATCGAACCCGCGTCTTTTGGGTCAGCAGCCGAGCACCATAACCGCTGAGCCACCGCGGCGGCCTGACCACGTTTTAAGCTTGGTAAGGAGAGAGTTCGCGTCGCTGTGTAAGATGTGGCAATCTGGAGCAGAAAGAAATATGCTAGCGTCGTCGGCATATAAAACATACTTAGGCTCAGTAGAGAGGTTAGTGAGATCATTGATGTAAATGTTAAAAAGAAGCGGACCAAGAATGCTGCCCTGAGGAACACCTTTCATTATGGATTTTAATTCAGAACGATACTGTTCAATTTGGACGAACTGTTGCCGAAGACTGAGATATGATTTAATAAGTTCGAGAAAATGGCCTCGGATTCCATAGATTTCCAGTTTCTTCAGCAAAGTTAAGTGATGAATACAATCGAATGCTTTAGAAAAGTCGACATAAATACCAAGTATAAAGTTCTTTTTTTCAAATTCGGACAAAATAAACTCTTTCTGTTCCAGCAAAGCTAATTCGGTCGGTTTATTCTTCCTAAATCCATATTGAGCATCTGAAATTAGTTTGTGTACATCAAAGAACGAGCAGAGCTGATTATGGATAAGCTTCTCCAAGCCTTTCAAAAATATGGGTAAGACGGATATGGGTCGGTAATTATTCATATCATTGGGATCACCCTTTTTAAAGAGCATAGTTACTTTGGCGATTTGCATTCGTTTTGGAAAACATGCACTTGTCAAGCAAAGGTTAAAAATATGAGTTAGATATGGACATAAGACATCCAACACATATTTCACCGGACGTGTCTGAACTCCTTCAGCATCGCAACTTGAACTATTATTTAGAGAAGAAAAAACTAATGTAACTTGATCTTCTGTTACAGGGCTTAGGAAAGCAGAGGAATTATTTCTAACTGGCATAAAATTGTATATATCTTCAAGTATACCACGATCAGAATAATGAAGTAAATGCTCATTGAAAGATTCTGCTAGGGCGCAACCAGACACTTCACAGTCATTTATTGACAACTTCTCGATCCTAGGTGACACTTTCGTGCGTTTGAAAATAGTGTTAAACTTTTTCCATACGAGGTCACTTTTCTTTAGGCAACTCTGGAATTCAGAGTGAATGTAACTAGATCTACTTATTTTAACCTCCTTGTTTAACTTATTTCGGTACGTCTTAAATTTCTTTAAGGTATCAGGATCTTTTGTTTTGATAAACTGGTGGTAAAGCCTATTTTTTTCGTCGATCTTTCGGCGCAGGGTGGGAGTTATCCAAGGCTTTCGGATTTTTTTTACCTAGCTTAAAAGTTTGTATTGGAAAATGTCGCTTGTAGATTTCCAGGAATTGGTTCATAAACCTCTCGTACCCTTCATCGGCATTCTTTATCTCCATTACCCATGTAAAATCTGACTTCAGTACTTCAGTTTTGAAGCTGTCTAAATTTGACATAGTGATAGGCTGAAAAAAAATGGGTGGTCGGCTTTTGCACCCTCCTAAATTCTGCTTCTTTACCATAACAAATATCGGAAGATGGTCGCTAAGACTGCATGATATAGCTCCCGCTGTGATGTTTGTGTTGTCAAAATTTGTCACAAAAAGGTCTAGTAGTGTTTTATTGTCTTTCGTAATTCGAGTTGGTAATGTGATTGCATTATCGAAACCGTTTGATGTAATAAGCATTTGCATGTTTTTTTGTTCGTTAGTGTTAGCCAACATATCTATATTAAAGTCGGTGGCCGAGGTGACAAAGTAACTATTTGCAGAAATAAAATCGAGAAACTGCCCGTAAAATGAGAAAAAACTTGACACATTTCCATCTGGGGGCCGATAACAAACAGAAAACACGTGCTTATTTACACGAACTGATAATATTTCAAAATCATCACATAGCACACAAAAAGAAGGAAGCAGTTCACAGTTTACATTCGGTTTCATCAACAGCATGACTCCACCACCACGACGATTTTTTCGATTTAAGCCGAAGGACTGATAACAGGAAAACCGAAAGTTGTCTTGATCGTCTTTACACCAAGTTTCAGTCAACATGACAGCGTCAAACAAAAAGGAAAAACTAGAGATAAAACAATCCATTTCTGCCTCTTTGTTGCAAAGTGAGCGAACGTTTAAATGAAGGCATTTTAGTGAACTTTGGTGGTGGTTCGTTGCAACTACGTTTACATCTTTTGGAAGAAAGTAACTATCATTAGCCATTTCAAACTCCGACAACACATTTTAAACCCATTTGTTGGACAGATTGGAACATGCTATGACGGAAAGTCACGCATATTGCGCACGACGATTGCCGACTGGCCACTTGCTTTGCGCAGGAATACCTTTCCATTCCTGTGCCAGACATACTGATATGCATTTTGTTTTGCCCAGTCCTTTGCCAGTCGCAGCAGATGTCGGTTATGACCAGTCATGTTTTCCATAATGGCAATGTTGCTTTTTTCATCCCTCAGTTTAGACCTTTTCTCGAGCCACTCATCTCTGACAGCTTGCCTGGTGTATCTGACTAATATGCCTTGGATCTTATCGGCCCTTGCAGGTAGGCGGTGAATTGCATCGACGTCTGCGCTCGAAAGCCTTGGGACTCCTATCATGTCGGCCACTGCGTTTACTTTATCTAGCAGATTTTCAGGTTCACTGGCCTGAATTCCATGGAATTCTAGGTTCAGTTTTCTGCTCCTCCATTCTAGATCATTTACTTCATTTCGCAACGTTTCATTTTCTTCTTCGTTATTTTGGATCTTTTGCTCCAAATCTTCCAATCTCTTTTGAATGTCCTTTGTGTCTTTTTCCTGAGTAGCTAGTCTTTCTAGTACTTCATCATACTTTTCGGACATTAGCTCCACAGCAGTTTCAATGCCAGCTACAGTTTCTTTAAGCGGCATCAGCTCATCTAATTTTCCATTTATAGTAACGAGTAGGGCTTTAATGTCAGCTATCTCGTCACTAGCCAGCTTGTCACCTTGATTGTCTCCTTTGCTCTTTCCATTTTTGCATGTGGGACATACCCATTTCTGCTTGGCTGACTCAGATTTACTTTTGTACTGCTTTGGGGTCAGCCCGGCACAGGTTCCGAGATGGTACAACTGGTCACATTCAGCACAGGTGACAGAAATTTCATCGGGCGTAAACTTGTTATCGCACGAGGATCAAAAGTCTGTCGACATCGTGCGTTGCAGACAGTAGTTTAGAAAAAAGCAGGACACTAGGGTGGCAGCAGTGGCAGCAAGCAGCACATATTCATCGAAGTAATCACAAGGAACGACACCAACCTGCGGAAAAGAAGAGCAGCGTTCAGGCAGTTGTCTTTCGTGCTGCAGCTGCCACCGAGTGCCGAGAAAGCCGAGCAGTCCGTCCTTTATCTTGAAAGATGGTCGCCTGTCGCGCCGCCGGTGGCTCCAGGCAGTTCGCAGATCTGGGCAGTTCTGCCGCACTTGCGCAGTCGCGGTCCTTCGTCAGTTTTAACGTGGGCAACCAAGCCGCGGCAGAGGCGAAACGACTTTTCACGACTTCGGGATGAAAAGCCTCACACAAGTTTCTCCAACCTTTGTTACTCCGTGATGGATTGTCCTGCGGAAAAGAAGAGCAGCGTTCAGGCAGTTGTCTTTCGTGCTGCAGCTGCCACCGAGTGCCGAGAAAGCCGAGCAGTCCGTCCTTTATCTTGAAAGATGGTCGCCTGTCGCGCCGCCGGTGGCTCCAGGCAGTTCGCAGATCTGGGCAGTTCTGCCGCACTTGCGCAGTCGCGGTCCTTCGTCAGTTTTAACGTGGGCAACCAAGCCGCGGCAGAGGCGAAACGACTTTTCAGGACTTCGGGATGAAAAGCCTCACACAAGTTTCTCCAACCTTTGTTACTCCGCGATGGATTGTCCTGCGGAAAAGAAGAGCAGCGTTCAGGCAGTTGTCTTTCGTGCTGCAGCTGCCACCGAGTTGGGCCGCATACTCAGCCGCTCTTTGATTGAGCTCGGCGATGCGAGCTTTAAGTTTCCGGTTGTGCTTTTGCCGGCGCAACCGTCGGACGAGGCAATATTGGGCCCCCCCGAGGTGGAGCAGGGGGTTGTCCACGTCCGAGACCGCCTCTGAGAGCTGAATTTGGGTTTCGGAGGAGCGAAGGCGAGAGACCAATTGTTGTGACCAAGACTGGTAGCCTTGCTCATGTATGCGTGTGGCAGTGTTATAATTTTGCCTGAACTTTGTCCAATCTGGAAGTCGGGCTTGTGTTTTTGGTCGCACGAAAGGATGGGTCGTAATCGTAGTGTTCAGGAGGCAGTGGTCGCTGCCGAGGTTTTCCTCGGCTTTGACCCAGTCTGCATACTAAATGTTGCGGGTGAAGGTCAAATCCGGAAATGTATCCCTAGTCACGGAGTTGACTATACGAGTTGGGTGGACGGGGTCAGTGTGAAGAGTGAGGCCCAGCGTTGTCGGAAGCTCCGCCAACTTGCGTCCCCGCTTCTCTGTATGTATCGCTTACCACAAGACAGTGGCAGCGAATATACCACCCCTTCCTGGCAAGGCACGAACTGTTTTGCGTGCTTTATCGGGCACTTGCGCGATTCTCAGGGATTAAAGAATGTCAATTCAGGGATTAAAGAATCGCGCAAGTGCCCGATAAAGCACGCAAAAGAGTTCGTGCCTTGCCAGGAAGGGGTGGTATATTCGCTGCCACTGTCTTGTGGTAAGCGATACATCGGCCAAACCGGCCGATGTTTAAACGAAAGACTCAAAGAGCATGAGTATAATGTCTCCCGTGTCGCTATCTCTGGCCACGTGGCGAAACATTGCAGGCACTGCAAAGGCAATGAAGATGACGATGACACCTACGTCTGTGCGCCAATCTATCAGGAAAGTGCAGTGTTAGAAAAGAACCGTGACTCGTTAGCAAGGGAGATCATTGAAGCTCACTTAATAGGTAGGCTCTCGGAAGAATGCATCAGTGCTTCATCTGTCGCGTTGTCAGAAAAAGAAAGAAGATACCTTGATTGCGAATATTGACAAGTGCTTGCTCACTGATTATATTGTATTCTGTCACCGCTTATATTCTATTCTCGCGCATGTGATTTGCTTGGCGGCATATGACTGGTACACTATTATGTCAGTCACGCATGTAAGTGTGGACTGCATTCTTTCTGGCCGCCAGGGAGGTATTTATACCTTCTGGCATCCAATAAACTTTAGTTGTGAGTCAGCGCTGTGTGGTGTCCCTTCTTCATCTCTGTCCTGTCGTTTGCGCTGTAGTTATGGATCATTAAAGAATAGGCACAGCTTTTCTTTGAATCATTTGGAGCAACTAAATGTTACTTTTCTTGTATGGAAGCCAAAATGTGATTGCACATTCCAAAATCAGTGCAATAAGGGCGACGTAAACAAATTAATTTCGAAAGTCGAGTGCCACGAGTCTTGAAAAAAAAGAGCTTGTGCATTGCGTACACGTCATGTGTTGCACATGTGCTGCCTAGGCCAAGTGAAAAGAAATGACTGCAAGATAACTGTGCTCGGTAACAGTCGAAATTGTGGCATTGCTATAGGAATAAGAATACCGAAATTTTTCCCTTTTTTTGGTACCGAACATGGAAATTTTTTGTATTATTATCTGATACCTGCCATTCGTTGCATCACTGACTAATCTTAGTGTGTTGGTAAGGTTAATTTGTTTATCCGTATTCTTGGCCTCTTGATAAAACACGAAGTCGCCTGAAGATATTAACTTCTTTTGCGACATGATTTATGAAGAGTAAAAGAAATTTTATTTATTGGTTTATTGGGTTTAACGTCCCGAAGCAACTCAGGCTATGAGGGACGCCGTAATGAAGGGCGCGGAAAATTTCGACCACCTGGGGTTCTTTAACGTGCACTGACATCGCATAGTACACGGGCCTCTAGAATTTTGCCTTCATCGAATTGCGATCGACACAGTCGGGATAGAATCCGCTTCTTTCGGGTCTAAAGCCCCTCAATAATTTGAAAGTAGCGACACTCTCCTCCACTCCGGCGTTTTCCTCCTCGAATATCCTCGCCCACCGGCTGGGCGCGCTGCACACGGCACGCTTTTTTGGGCATCGCTCGCTCGCCGTCCGGGCAGTTGGCTGGCACATGCGCGCGCTCTTAAGTTCGCGCTTTTTCCACGCTCTGTTACTGAATAAAAACACGAGAAAGGCATGCGACACGCTTGACTACCACGAGCCACATAAATTAGCGTCTCGTACGCGCAATGAAAGTGCCAATTACGAGCGCTTGCGGCACGAACAAAACCACTTGCTGCATAATCTCACATTCCTTTTGACTTTTCAATACCGTCTGTCTCAACACGGCATAGTATATGAAGCATAATATTTACAATATATTTGAACATTCCTGAATATTTTCAGCATACCAATGTTTAGTTAAATGTAGATTCACTTCGAACTAATTACCACGTACGGAAGTACAGTTTACGAAGTTGTTCACGAGTGGAGTTTGAGAAGTGGGATGGATGCTGGGAACAAGCTGGGGCATTTGCTTTGATAGCCGTCCAAAATTTTTCATAAAGGATCAGTCTGAGTTTGGCACCGCGCAGTGCACATGCACCGGCTTAATCTTTTTTGTAGTTGAGAAGTTTCGCGGCGGCTTGAAAACGAATATGAACTTTTTTTCTATTAAGCATGAAACGACTTCAGCTCCCGTGTCGGCGACCGAGAGCCAAAGCCGAGAGCCAAAGATCCGCGCACCGATTTCCCGTCATCCAAGCAAAGTGTCCGCACCCCAAAATTTGGCCCTCTCGACCACCGAAATTTGACCTTGTCTGAATTTGATCAAAATTGGTGTCAAGCCTAATTTAAGTATGACCAATTGAATGGTGACCTCCAAAAATAGGTGGGCTATCCCCAAAATTTGTCTCTCTGGAACCCATAAATTTGACGTCGTCCATATTTGACCAACATTGGGGTCCAACCTAATTTGACTATAGGAAACTCAGTGTTGGCTTCCAAATTTAGGTAGTCCACCCACAAAGTTTGGCACACTTGGAAATTTTCCGCCCACATTTTATTCCTTTTTAAATGCGCTTAAAGAGATTGTACGTTAGGAAAGAAAAAAAACTGATAGCAACGACCGTTACAAAACCCAAGAGAAAGTTATAGGGTCTTAGCAGTTTGGTCAGTCACAGTCCAGGCTATCCTAAAGCAAGTGCCTGACTAATTTCAGTCTTGAGTATAAATACAGTCACAATACGACACAGACAGACAGTTTTTCAGATGCAATGTTTATTACAGATGAGTCGTGTAGTTTTACACCGAAAATGTACATAAAAACCACGAATAAGCCAGCTGTGGACATCTGTCACCGGTTGGGTAAAGTACTCGAAACAAAACACAGAAAACAAAAACATACTTAGGGAAATGAAACAGCTCAGATGTAGGCCTATAGTTTCTTAGCTGATGATGTATTCAACAAAAGGCCACGCGGCCTTGCTCAACTAAAGCAAATGATCACAAACTGTAAAAATGAATACACAAAAATGGCATGCATTGGATATTTACCATACTTGAGTACATTCAGGCAACACTGGAAAGCACTGAAGTGATTAAAAATGAATTATTTATGTGAATGCTATTTGAGGTCTTTTCCGAGAATGTGGAATTGATACATCTTACTTGGTAGAAGTGTAACGGTTCAGCAAAACAACAAATAAGCGTAGATCGTTAGAAAAGTTGCAGTCATAAAAAAAAATTTTGGTTAAATCTCACTCGCGACATGCGCCGAATTACTGCGATGTGCACCATTACCAGAGGTTCGAAAAATTTACCGCACCGCGGATACCGCTGCACGCATACCAACACTTTTGCTTGCACACTTGCTAACACATGCACACACAATATATATATATATATATATATATATATATATATATATATATATATATATATATATATATATATATATATATGCAACAGCCGCCGCTATTATAGCACGTTGAGCGGAACCATAAAGTGAGAACAATAACACGCATAACCACGCAAAATTATCAGTGAATTAAGTGAGATTGTCAGCTTTGTGATGCGCTTGCATGCAGTTTCAGCATACACAGTCGCTTGGAAGAAATGCACAGTGCTCGCAGAGGTGGGCAGTCTTCGTCGGGGTGAAGTTCTTGCGGCCGATGTTGTGCAGCCGCTTTTTTCTTCTAATGCTGTCTTTCTCGCCGCTAGGAATCGCGAAAGAAACAAAGCCTTTTTCACGCCGGCTTGTGCACTGAAATGCACAGCAACTCGGCATAGTGCTGCACTAAAAAAACGCGAATAACGCGAAGTGCAAGCGCGCAATGCTAGGGAGCTCGGTCGTAGCAGCGGCGACTGCCTAAAAAATGGCGCCGACGAAAAATGAACTCAAAAAGAGCGAACTTTTCGCGCGTTTTTCCCGGAGACCGCCCGCAGAGCCAATCACCGTTGAGAAAAGCGCCGATGGGAGAGGTGAGAGGAGGATCGGCGAGGGTGCGCAGCGCGGCGGTATAATTCACAGAAAGACGTTACTTTCAAATTATCGTGGGGCTTTATTCGGGTCAGCAGCCGAGCGCCGTAACCACTGAGCCACCGCGGCGGGGCTCGAAACCGATTATAATACATTGTCAAGAGTCAGGAAATATTAATTCCGTAATGGTGCATAATTCACTTAGGAAGCCGCGCTTGGGTTAGAGAAGTATATTTTCAGTTTCTGCAAACGGTGTACTGAATTTCATGACAGTATGCTTAATAAGAATTTTGCTATACGTTCAATGGCGATAAAAAGAAATATCGCTGCGTTGTTCCGATTTCATTTCATCGCGATGGCACAAGTTAATGATATAAGCCAATAATTTTGTGGTGGTGAAATTGTACCAAATTCACTAAGTGGAACTATTTGACCATTTTTCCACTCTGCTGGGAGATGCTTGTCACTTCTTGATTTTGAGTATATCAGGTTGAGGAACCTGCTGATTGTTTCTGCCCTACGTTTTAAGAATCGTTCGGGATTCCATAAAAACCGCTTATTAAGGCGGAAGCCTTTAATGCCTCATCGTTGTAAGCAGGAGCTGTCGACAAGAAATGTCACGCTTTTCAGTTGGTCGAAACGGTCGTAACGTCACAGTGCGCGAATTTCAAACGGGGCCAATTGTGGCTACTAACCATGCAACCAATTAAAGGGATCGTATAGTGATGCTCCAAGTAAGTTTGAGTTTAGTTAATTGCTTACTTAACCATTTAGTCCAATTAACCTTTTTAGTCAGACCAGATAAATAAATAAAAGCGACTAAGAAATTGGCCGAGCTTGGGAATCGAACCCCGGTCTGCGGAGTGCGAGTCGAGCACGCTACCACTCCGCTATACCAGCTCGATGGTTTGGAATGAACAAAGGTGCGTCTAGTGAATACGGTCTCTTCGTTCACTCCCATCTTCCTCCCTTCCCGTTACGGCGAGGTTCAGGTGTGCACCGAGATATGCGAGACAGATACATTTCCTTTCCTCAAAAAACAATTTACTGACGAGCAAGGCGTATTTGTCCGCGTTTCAGATTGGTCCAAATTGTCGTGATGTCACCACGCGCGAATTTTGACGGGTGTCCACCGAAACATGTGAGACAGTTACTGCGCAACTTTCTTTCGTCAAATACAATTTTCGACTAGTGCTACTGAGATATGCGAGACAGTTAATGCGTAATTTCCTTTCCTCAAATACAATTTTCATTTTCTTCATTACGGCCCCTCTTCTTTCACTCCACTTCCTCCCTTCCTGTACAGTGCGGCTCAGGTGTCCACCGAGACGACAGAGAATTACTGCGCCATTTACTTTCCTTAAAAAGTGTTGCGTTCAAAGGGCAAGGCATCGCGCCGAGCGGGTGATGGCGTTCAATGGACTCCGTGGCAGCGCTACAACACGCTGTCGCGTTCCACTCCTAAAGGCGAAGCTTAAGCGTCATTAATTGGCAGTTAATTAATGCACCAACAAAATGTGAAGTGAACAATCGTGTAGCAGAATCCTGCACTCAGGCTTTCGCCTTTCAGCACTTTAGCCGCTAAGGTTCTCGCCAATATTTGATAACAGAGAAAATAGAACAGTTTCGGAGCTATTTGATTGCAACTATTTTTCTCTGTTCATTATATCAAGTAACGCCCTATTGAAAAATCCGGTATCACGGCAAATCGGATTTTACCGGAACATATATCGCTTTCATACCGGTCCGGTATCACTCTCATACCGGCGAGACCCGTCCGGTTTGATGGCTATACCGGTTCATACCTGTCCGGTATCGATCCCAAACCGGACAGACCGCTCCGGTACGGAGCTCATACCGGACAGTCCATTCCCGGTTCGAAGCTCAAACCGGACTGACCAGTCCGGTACGGAGCTCAAACCGGACAGACAGTCCTGTACGGAGCTCAAACCGGACATACCAGCCTATATTCAGAGCGAGATGTGCTGCGGTTTTGGTGCTTGGTCTGCAGATTGACTGTTGTACGCCAGCAGATGTTTTTTAGGGGAAGGGGGGGGGGGGGTCAGCGTGCGCATAAGTGCAATAATCAACACATACACGGTTTTGTTGAAAGGGCTAGGAAAAGAAAAGGGCTAAGCGTGAGCTTCTCAGTGGCAAAACATGCAGCTTGTGCATGAAAGGCGGGGGCTGCATGAAGCGGTTTTGCGCAACGTTAATGGAACTAAACTCAGTTGCCAAACCGAGAGTGGTTTCGCGGCGCCGCCACCACTGGCTGCTTTGAGTGGCGCTGCAGTCGTACCATGCTTCAGCCGGTCCGATCAGTTGCTGTACTCCTAGTACTGTGCGCGTATGTCGTAGAGTGCTTTCGCGACGCGATTGCTGCTGTGATCGTTGTCTTTGTGCTACGTGCGCTTGCACGCAGAGTTTCAGGTGCTGTATCTGACATGCCGACGTGCTGTTTGCCGGGCTGCACGAGCGGTTGCAGAAACAAGACTGCGAGGCATTTTTCCGTGGCTCCTCGTGACGCGGATCTCCGTGCGGTATGGGATCGAGCCATTCCCCGTGTTGACAGAAAACTCTCCGACAAATCACGTGTGTGCGACCTTCATTTCCATTTTGAAAGGAGCGTGGTTATAAGAGTTTCTTCACCAAAGTAGCATATTAGACATCTACTTTAAAGGTGGAGATCAGATCATCGCAAGGCTCATCGTAAGTTCACTTACCAGCTTATCTAAACGCGAATGTCTGGCAGGCATTGGTACAGTGTGTTTTAAACATAAATTAGAAATAGCTTCAGACCACAAGTACCTACGATTTCTGAGCTGAAGTTGTCCGAAATAAGCAGATTTTACGCACCGCGTTCACTTCGTGAATGACTCCGCGCGCTGCTCACAACTCGAGCTGCAAAGGCAGTGAACTTCCTCGGGTTCCTGAGTCGTCTTTCCCTGCAACAGCGAGGATGCCTGACGCCAACTCCAGACAAAAAATATCAGTATTTTCAGATTACCGCTCTTCGTGTATTGTTCCTAGCGTGTGCTATCGTTCCAACAATATTTTTCTATCCTTCACGCAGTGCACTACAGCTGGACACAAATACAGAGATACTTTTACATTTTATTCACAGCACATTTTGCGCACGCATCCCTCGACGAGGTTCCACTTACCCCTGTCGATTTTTGCTTCTTCCCATTAATAACATGGGTGTACGTCTTCAGTATGTCTTCTTCGTGAAAATGAAGATCGCACACACGTGATTTGTCGGAGAGTTTTCTGTCAACACGGGGAATGGCTCGATCCCATGCCGCATGGAGATCCGCGAAAAAATGCCTCGCAGTCTTGCTGTTTCTGTAAAAGCTCGTGCAGCCCGGCAAACAGCACTTCGGCATGGCAGATACACCACCTGAAACTCTGCATGCAAGCGCACGTAGCACAAAGGCAACGATCACAGCAGCAATCGCGTCGCGAAAGCACTCTACGACATGCGCGCACAGTAGCAGGCAGATATTCGCGTTTAGATAAGCTGGTAAGTGAACTTACGATGAGCCTTGCGATGATCTGATCTCCACCTTTAAAGTAGATGTCTAATATGCTATTTTGGTGAAGAAACTCTTATAACCACGCTCCTTTCAAAAATCATGACCGCCCGCAATTTCGGCCAACGGTGGCATTGGCTAGGCAGCGATGATCTATCACTCGAGTTGCTGCAGCAAAGATTTGTGACATACTGTCCGCACAGGGTTCAGAACTGACTGGCGTCTTTACGATAAACATCGGTAAGTGCGATATTTGGGACGCCAGTTACTCAACAATCCCGAAGGCTGCAAGGTACGACGCTGGGCGGCCCGGCCTGCGGCGTCTGCTAGCGGCGGCCAGCGGGAGCCTGTTTCGACGGCAGCGCCCCCCCCGCGCTAAAATTTGCGGGCCGCTTCAGCCGCATGGAGAAGGCGGATAGTTTGGCAACTTAGTTTAGTTCCATTAACGTTGGTTTTGCGGGCAACCGCCATATTGGCTTCCCGTGCAGCACCCTGACAAAGCCAGGGTGGCTGTGTGCGGGCAAACGGCTAGTATACATCCGCCAGCAGCCTTCGTAAGTCCTGCGCAGAGTACTCTGGATTTCACAGTGCAGAACTTCACGACTGGCTGATAAACATGGCGAGCCTCCGGTGTCTGCGCCAGAGGCTCCAAAAGGTTTGTTACTGTCGCGTTCATTGCAACAGCTGTTCGCTAGCGGCAGTCTGTAGCGACGCATCGATGAAGAAAGAAAATTCTTGGTTTTCGTGCAGGAATTCTATGCGCTTCCTCTTCGTCAAGTGATTGCCCATTGATAACTCAAAAAAAAAAAAATTAATCATTTAAAAAAAATCCCCTGTGCTCCTTGGTTTCTGTGGCTGTTGGCTTCTCTCATATTTATAACGAGCCCCTCACATCCCTTTCTTTGTTTGTTTAATTTCTTCACTCTATCAGGAAGAGATACTAATCACAAATCGCCGAGAACATCTCTATCGACGAACAAGAAAAGGTTAGCTAGTGAAAAGGTACAGTGCTACAGAGAACAAAATAAAAACAAACTCCCGTAGAAACGTCACACGAGTAACCTGTCTTTGCGCACTTTTTTTTTCAAGTTTTTTTCTTTCCTCTCACCACCGCCTTCCCTGCTTTTCCTGTGTCCGCTCTCAAAAAAAAAAAAAACCTGCTCAACCCTGGCTTTTTCTGTCTGCCTTTGTTCCTTCCCCGAGGTCTCCTTTTTGTCTGTCCTGTCCCTCCCAGCCCCCTTCCCCGAAATGGCGAGGAGGCACTCACTCTACTACCGAACATTTTAAGCCGCCCTCCCTACCACATTCCCCGCGACGCTCCATGAAGTGGAGAGGGGGCACCGATTCTACTTGTTGTTCACTGGGTCGGGTCGCGTTTGTTTGTAACAGGTTTTTCTTTCCTGCGGCTGGGTTGAGTGTCAAGGGATGAAGGTAGCTGCGAAAACACGCTGGCACTCGCTAGTCCTCGTTGAATTTGTTACAGTTTTTTGTGCCTTTCATCGTGTTGCTTGATCAATCCACGATCGAAGATGACATCGCCTTCCATGCGTACGTCCAGTGCAAATATGGTGGAACCCTATCGTCCTTCTCTCAGTGTTGAATGACTTCGCTCCGAAAGACTTGAGTGGTGAACAGTGACATTTACAGACATTTGACCGGTGGAGGCCACGGCGGTGAAGGCGGATTTTATGACGGCGACGTCGTGCTGCTAGGACGTAAGTACGCATTTCAAATCACCCTGCTTTTTAAGTACTGCCTCCGTCTCGGTTATATGCTCGGCGTCAACAGAAACGTTCTAACTGTCCAGTGTCTTTTTAACTAGCAATTTGTGGATTGCACAGCGTAGACGGACGAAATAGCTCAAAATTTTCTTTCAGCTACATACCGAAATTGCTTGTCCTTCATGATAACGCGACTAAAATTAGTTTTATGGTTTTGTATTCTTTTTTTACAGAGGCATATCGTGTATACGTGCGAGAGCAATCAGCGATAAGCGTCTTGAGGGGGAGCGGCTCAAGACCATGAAAAGACATCACGCATCGCATCCATGCTGCGGTATGTGCCGTAAATAATGGAGGATGATCACGCAAGCACAGGAATGGTCCGAGCAACCTGTTTACACACCAACAATGTTACGACGCAGATTTGCAATACAGTATTGATTCAAATATGGAAGGCGTGAGGTGCATTAACGATACTGAGCATTGCCAATGCTCAGGGCCTGGCGTCTTGAGACGCCTGTCTTGTCTGTGGCTTGTCTGGGCCCACGAGGGCCCGCAATTCAGAGCATGGTTTGTGCTACTGGGGTATGCATTTGTAATTATTGCATACAGGTCCACCTCGGGAATGGAATTTTTATTCCATCGGCAACGTTTGCAGCAGTTATGGTGGCACCCAAAGATTCGCGTTTCTGCAAGGACGCAGCCTTTGGACGAGTCCACAACTCCTGGAAAAGAGCGTGACAGGGCAAGCTTGCCATCGCAACCTGAATTCAGAAGCCTCCACAGTGGGCAGAAAGCCAATGACCCCTGAAAAGCTACAAGCCATTGGCCGTAAGTTGCATGTCACAGTGCTCAATGCATTATGTTGTGTGTCAGTGCCCAATTAAATGATAAGCTGGAGGCATTATGTATTACCAATCATATTTTCTTTTCTGCAGGCGCTTTTGACTACTTCATTGGCCAGCACCCTGTAGAGACCCCAGCGCCGGTAGATCGTCGCGAAGAGTTAAATTATTACCTCAGTAAGCTGGTTCAAGACATGCGAAAAAAATAAACATCTTTTGGAGTTTTTGATGCATTATAATACTCACCAAGCTACCAATACTTGGTAAAATCTGGGAGCAAATAACACAATTGCACATCGACTGCAATACGAGTCGCTGATAATCGCAGATTACCAGTTTCTGAGGCTCTGTATATTGCAGCATTTGGCATGTACACTTATGGCCCCAGTTTTTGGGCAGATTTAGTCCAAGTGGGATATATTTGAAGCATTTTATTCCTGCCTTTTTCCTGTGATACAGGGCCCTCCTGCATAATACGGGCCTAGCCTGTAGAATACAGGACTGTCCTGTATGCCGGTCTGAATTTTAAACCGGAACCACATACCGGGTTATTGTACAGGATTTGCGATACCGGATTACCGGAATATCCTGTACAAAACAGGAGAGTCCTGTATTATACAGGACTGTCCTGTTTTATACAGGATATTCCGGTAATCCGGTATCGCAAATCCTGTACAATAACCCGGTATGCGGTTCCGGTTTAAAATTCATACCGGATTTTTCAGTAGGGCGGCATTTCTATTTCTAGTGTATGGTGCTGTAAGTACTCTGAGGGAATCAGTGCAGATAATACTGTACTTGATTATTCTCGTTTATTATTTTCTGAATAGCTACCAGACATCCTGATATTCGGCTATATATTATGACACACACTAATGAGGCCTTATTATATCGTAGCTCTTTCCACCATTAGTGCACTTCCAAGGTGGCGTACAGTTTTCGAAGCATCCCTGTAAAACTCAGTGTAGCTTTCATATTTTTCTTTTCTCTGCGATAATCTTGCATTATAACGATACATGCGTGTGTAGGCGAAGAAGTCGCGCATGCATTAGTAGAGGCAGAAGATGGTTGGCTCTCGTTCGCGCGCTCGGACCACTTTGGGACCGCCGCAGTTTTTCGGCCCTGCTTCGGTGGTTGTCCCTCGCGTCGTATGTTGCAATTTGGTGGAAGTGAGGGATAAGTTCCCCAGCTACGCACTCCTTCCAACTTTAATGCAGAACTCACTCCGCTACACCAGCGAGCCAACTACCCTCTTCAGGGAGAGTCCGCTGAATTCGGGCCACTTCCCACTCCCACAAGGACGACGCAGCCTAGATCGCCTAGGCAAACTGACATGTCCGCGGACATCAGGCCCCGGAGCCGATCCAGCGTGTTGTGAATTGTGTTCGGCTTAATGGCACATAAGCGGCTAAGGCTATCATGCGCCAAACACAAGGTATAGAAAAAATTGTTTTGAGCAAAGTTTGAAAACAAAGTGTATAAAAACGATGATGTAAAGGACCTAAAAGTTATTTTTACTACCTGGTTGATGAAAGAAACATTTTAGAAATGTCTGTTTGCAGAAGCATTTAAAGGTTGGTTAACCTCCGTGGACATCCTTGGCTTGGCAACGATCTCGAGGCTCCCAACAACTAAGAGACCTCAGCCTCCTTCCCAGGATTGAGGAAGTGGCTGAGGCGTATCGTTCTATGTAGAGAAGCACAGGGTCAGAACATTACAGTTTTTGAAAAATACCGGCTTCCCTTAAAAAGATAAAAAAAATCAAGCATAGCAATAAGTGCATGTTCACCTAAAATCAATGCTGGATCAAATGGAATACGTTCTTTGTAAAATGTAGCAAAATATTTTTTCCTTATTGATTCAAGTTTCGTACATAAGAATAATATGTGGTTTACTGTTCATCTCCGCACTTTTCACAAACAGGTTTGTCCTCCTTTGTGAGTAGGAAGTTGTGTGTGAGATGTGTGTGTCCAATACGGAGACGGCATAAAATAACTTCCGTGAAACGTTCTTGGTGGGAGCATGACTTTCATTTTCTATAAAGGGTTTTACCAAAAGGAGCTTATTATTACCTTCAATATTCCATTCAGACTGCCATTTATCTCTGAGCTTATACTGTACTAACTTTATGCCATCTTTGTAGGGAATCTGGACCGCCAAGTTCAATTGCCACAGCCAGGCCCATGGTGCCGATCCTCTGCCACCCACCACGAACACCCTCATCTTTTCACGGCGACGTTGTCGAAGACGCTGAAGATTGGCTGAAGACCATCGAGCGGGTCGCCCGCTACACCGGCTGGAGCGACAACAGCAAGCTAATCAACGTATACATTTCTCCTGAAGAGCCTGTCCGGACCTGATTTGAAATCCACGAAGCTACCCTTCCCACCTGGAAGACGTTTTGCCCCAATCACCTGGCCCGCTTCCCCAACGCCTATCGCCGGGCGAGCGCTGAAGCTGCGCTGCACACCCGAAACCAGCGCACAAATGAAAGTGTGTGCATGTGTATTAGACCTGGCCTGTCTTTTCAAGCGCACCGCCTCCAACATGACAGAGGAGAAGTTGTGTTGTGTTGTGATGGGTTTAGTGGCGCATAAGCATCTAAGGCTATCATGGGCCAAACACAATTAAGGTATTGAAAATTCTTTTGTCCGGGATTTTATAAAAAGCGTAAAACAATGGTGGTGTAAAGGGCCTAAGAAGTGATTTTGTACAACCTAGTGAAAATAAAGGGATGATTTTTTTTTAATGCCAGATGGCAAAAGTTTCTAAAGAAGGTCAGGGAACCTCGGCGGCCATCCTTGGCTGGGCAAGGATTTCGAGGCTCCCAACCAATGAAATAGACAACTCAGCCCTTTTCTCAGGAATGAGAACGTGGCTGAGGTGTGTCAAAGACAAGTGAGGTGCTGGGCTAAAATTTACAGTTTATCAAGAAAACCAACTTCTCTTAAAAAGCTTCTCTTTAATGCCTTCCACATAACTCCAATACACGAGCTATATAATGTCAACTTAATAAAACGATATGGGAGAAGTAATACCTACCGTAATTTTCTTGAAACTTTGTCTCAACTAACACCTAGAGAACACACTCATGCCATAAGAAACCGTGATAAATGGTTCATTCCCCAAAAACTATGGACGTCAAATGCTCAGCTACCACTTACCGTTATTGCTAAATGCTTTGTGTTAGTCTTACAAACCAGTATTTTTGCATCTTATTTCTTTTGCTCTTTTTGTCTGTTTTTATCTCCTTTTCATTTATTTTTTTCCGAGTCAGTTGTGTCTCGCTTATTTTTGCTCAAACGCAATTGTTTTGTTAGTTGCTGCCAATATATTGTTGCGGGAAAGAATATATTTACAGATATTTACAAATAGACAAGAACAGCTGCGAGCGGCACCGAGAACACAGTCCAAACTTCGTTGTCGTCTTCTACTCTTCCCACTCGTGCCATCGCTCTTTGTCGTCGTCGCCTACCCGCATCAGGATCCCCGGCTGCTGAAACGCCGTCTCGGCGTTAGGGAGGCGACGTATGAGCGTCGTGATAAGCTTTAAGGCGACAGACGTGGACGATGTCGGTGGTGGCGCCAGAGGACGAGGGCGAGGTTTCAAGGGGAGCAATTTCATAGTTCACGTCGGTAACACGGCGCACGACACGGTAAGGGCCACGGTAGTGCGAAAGGAGCTTCTCGGAGAGACCGACGCTGCGAGAGGGCGTCCAGAGAAGGACGAGTGATCCTGGGGTATATTCGACGGCCTGGTGACGGCGGTCGTAGGCTGACTTCTGGGAAACTTGAGAGGCTTGGAGCCTACTACGTGCTATTTGGCGCGCCAGCGTGGCCTGGGAGATGGCGTCCCGAGCGTAAGCAGTGGTGGGGGCTGAAGAAGGCGGCAAGAGTGTGTCCAAAGGCAAGGTGGGATGCCTACCAAACAAAAGGTAGAAAGGAGAATAGCCTGTTCTGTCATGAAAGGAAGAGTTATATGCAAATGTCACATAAGGCAAGGCTGCGTCCCAATCTCGGTGGTCTGGCGATACGTACATGGCTAACATGTCGGTGAGCGTGCGGTTGAACCTTTCCGTAAGCCCATTGGTTTGTGGATGGTAAGCTGTCGCGAGCTGGTGCTGCGTGTCACACGAACGAAGAATGTCGTGAACTACTCTGGATAGAAAATAACGACCGCGGTCGGTGAGCAGTTGACGAGGGGCGCCGTGGTGAAGGATGACGTCTTGCAGAAGAAAATCGGCAACATCGGTAGCACAGCTGGACGGCAAAGCACGCGTGATGGCGTACCGAGTCGTATAATCAGTTGCGACAGCGATCCACTTGTTGCCGGAGAGGGACGTCAGAAAAGGGCCAAGAAGGTCAAGGCCAACACGGTGAAAAGGTTCCGGAGGTATGTCGATGGGTTGCAGAAGACCGGCAGGCAAAGTGGAGGGCCTTTTCCGACGTTGACACAGGTCGCAAGCAGCCAAGTAACGCTTGACGGAACGATAGAGACCAGGCCATAGTGGCGCAGTCAATGAGGGCTGAATGCTCAGACAGGAAGTCGAGGCCAAGAATGACTTCATGAGGGCACTGGTCCAGAACAGAGAACAGAACGGATGTATGGCGGCCGGATATGGTCACACGGGCTGTGCATAGTCCAACAACATGAGGCGTTCCGCCGTCGGCAACGCGGAGAACGGCTTTGGGTGCAGGGGTCAGTACTTTTCGGAGGCGGTGCCGTAGGGCTGAACTCATGACGGATACGTGTGCGCCTGTATCGATCAGGGCTCTCACAGGCACTCCATCGACATGAATGGCGAGCAAATTATGGTGCGCGCGAAGGGCTAATCGAGGATTTTGGGACTGGGGCTGTACTGCAGCATCACCTCCAGACACTGCAGCGTCTAGTTTTCCGCTTGCGAGCGTCCGTAGGGGCCAGGAGAGGAGCGACGGCGTTGGGGCGAACGAGACTGGCGACGCAGGGGGGACGGGGAGCGGCTGGAGCGGGGAATCTGGCCGTCGACTGTAGCACTGTGCTGGGCTGGAGGGGGCGTGTAGTGGCTGGGCTGTTCGTCGTCGCGGTGGGAGCTGAGAGGACGGTATGTGCTGCGACGGGACCAATAATTTCGACAGTGGCGGGAGATGTGGCCAATGCGGTGGCAATGGAAACAAATGGGCCTGTCGTCGGTTGTCCGCCACTCGTTAGGGTTTCGGCGACGTGGAGTGAAGTACGAAGGTCGTCCAGGAGCAATCGCAGTGATTTCGGGTGGTGGTGAAGACCGTACAGGGCTGACGGGCTGGAAACCAAGGTTGGCAAGCTATTGGCGGACGACAGCTTGTACCAGAGAGATGGTAGGCAAGCGGTTGTCGCCATCATGTAGATACAGGGGGGCAGGGGACATAGCTTCGAGCTCGCGTCGGATGATGCGGGTCACATTTTCTGGGGGCGCTGGAGCTTCCCGGTGTCGCAGGTCTTCACATGAAGAAGTCGCAGCCGTGTTGGGGAGGCGTGTGTACGGCTGGCTAATACGCCTGCTTTTGGCTTCCTCGAAGCGTCGACATTCCTTAATAATTCCGTCGACTGTAGTGCAGCTCTTGTATACGAGCAAGTTGAAGGCATCGTCGGCGATTCCCTTCAACACGTGGCCGACTTTGTCAGACTCGGGCATGTTGGCGTCAACTTTGTGACAGAGGGCCAGCACATCTTGAATGTACGACACATAGGACTCCGTAGATGTTTGAGCTCGGGAGGCGAGGTCCTTCTTAGCGGCAAGCGTTCGGCCGAGCGGCCGTCCAAACAATTCGCGGAGTTTCTCTTTGCACACGTCCCAGCTGGTCAGATGGTCTTCGTGCGTCTCATACCAGACCCGGGCAGTGTCTTTTAGATAGAATATTACATTTGCGAGCATAAGGGTCGGATCCCAGCGGTTGTAGGTGCTCACTCGCTCGTACATGTTGATCCAGTCGTCGACGTCAGTGTTGTCGGTACCAGAAAATGTCCCAGGGTCACGAGGGGGAGAAAGAACGAGTGATGTCATGGCCGGGGCTGAGGTTTGCTGGGCGGCGTCTTGGGTCATGATGAGTGAAGGCAACTGGCGGCCGCTGCGGAGCTCCGTCGTCGGTAGACGTAGGGGAAATCCGCACCTCCACCAAATATGTTGCGGGAAAGAATATATTTACAGATATTTACAAATAGAGAAGAACGGCTGCGAGCGGCACCGAGAACACAGTCCAAACTTCGTTGTCGTCTTCTACTCTTCCCACTCGTGCCATCGCTCTTTGTCGTCGTCGCCTACCCGCATCAATATGTAATTAAAAACCTTGAAACCTTGTACGGGGGCGCAGGCGCGCAATGAAGCTCTAGTGAGAGCTTTCTGTTTGCGCCCCTAACATCTGGATGATATAAATAAAGATTTGATTGATATAAACTTGAGGTGTGTAATCAATTGCATTATCTCATAAGAGCAGTGAAGGATGAAAAGGGATTTGTTCATTATAAAATTGAGTAAAATATATTTTCCTCAGTTTTTCGCGTTTTGAGCTTGACAGTAAAATATGGTTTATTGTGCGCTCATCTTCACATCTTTCTTAAAAAGTTTTCTCCTGGTTACCCAGCAAGACGTTGCGTCAGGTGTGCGTGTCCTATGCGCAGACGACATAAAATTACTTCTATGAAACGTTCCTTGTGTTTGTGTGCAGGTGTTCCATTCCCAGAGGACAGGCTTTATAAAATGCAGCTTGTTCATTATTTCATTATCCCAAGTTGTCTGCCATTTGTCTGCCTTCAAATTACTACGTATTATTTGGTTTATTGCTTTATTGGGCTTTAATGTCCCAAAGCAACTCAGGCTATGAGGGACGCCATAGTGAAGGGCTCCGGAAATTTCGACCAACTGGGGTTCTTTAACGTGCACTGACATCGCACAGTACATCGGACTCTGGATTTTCGCCACCATCGAAATTCGACCTCCGCGGCTAGGATCGAACCCACGTCTTTCGGGTCAGCAGCCAAGTACCATAACCAATGAGTCACCACGGCGAGATGATACAATTAAATTTCGCCACACTTTCAAAGTGGCGCACGCCTCGCTGAAACCGGATCTTGCGTAAGACGGAGTTGCAGGGAGTATTGTAGTGTTAGCAGTGGATATGAACAACAGGAAAGTAGACACATATTTCTAAATATTATAAGAAAATCCGCAGTACTTGTTTCACATTTTGCACTTGGGATATTAAATTTTAAAAGATACAATTAAATTTAATATGTGGAAGAAACTTCGCCTGTTTATAGTAACGATTATGAATGCGACGTGATTGAGGAGGTATCCGATCACAATGCTGCGTTAGTTTCAGTTGCTTGCACCGTTCCTAAATCTCGTCTTGCCTAGTGCACGTTTCCTGATTTGAACCGCGCAGATGATCTAGCAATAACTGACATTCTGTGTGATTTGTTTGACTGGTTTGAGCAAATAATATAGTGATGATAGGTCCTATAGTGATGCCAATACTTTAACAACTTTCTCTGAAAATCTTGTAAAAAACGGCGTCACTCGTTTAATCCCTTTAAAAACAAAGAAAAATAACACCACCATTCTCTGGATGACTGGAGACTTGTTTTATTTATCCCACCGTGTTGCTGGTGAGGATCAGATAACAGCAGATTTGTTGAAGGATGGAGGAGAGATTGTGCTCGAAAAACTAGCCACCCTGTATAAGCAATCCCTTGTGACCTCGAGTGTATCTAGAGGTTAGAAAAACGCTAACATTGTCTTAATTCATAAGAAAGGAGACGTCAAAGACTTGCCGAATTACAGACCAATCTGCTTATTGTCTGTTGCTTACAAGGTATTTACTAAGGTAATCGCTAATAGGGTCAGGACAACCTCAGACGTCAGTCAGCCAAATGAACAGGCAAGTTTCGTAGGGGATACTCGACAATAGGCTACTATCACGCTATCAAGGCAGCCTTAAACCTACCTCGAAGCACTAGCACAGCCAAGCTCCTTGAACTAAGCATGCATAACACCTTTCAGGAACGAGTAGACGCGCACCTACAGACACAGTATCTAAGACTTGCCGCGAGTGCAACTGCCAGGCATATCCTCGCTTCCCTTCGCATCAACATTCCCGCTAATCAGACATCACTTATAGCCATTCCTCGACACATTCAAGCCCCCCTTGTTGTGAAACTCCTTCCACGGAACGTTCATCCCCAGTACCACATCCCTCGCCGCACTGGTCGCGCTCAGGCCCTTCACAAGCTTTACGGTCAAGCATAGGACGCCACTTGGGTAGACGCTGCGTGCACAACGCATGAAGATGTAGCAGTTAGTTACAATCCAGCCCTAGCACAGCCACTCACACACCGCCTTCCCTTGGGCTCTACGCCTGAGGAGGCAGAGGAAACCGCCATCGCCATAGCCCTTATACATTCCAATGCAAACTACATCTTTAGCGACTCCAAAACGGCTCTGCTCAACTTCGCTAGAGCCAGGATTCACGCCCCTGCTTGGGAGTTGTTGAACACCCCTCCCAAAAAAACTTACCGCGCAGGGTAGAGCTCCACTGGGTGCCGGCTAACTCTGGGAATCCAGGAAACGAGGCTGCCGATAAATTGGCCCGAGGTTTGATTTGCCGGGCTCAGGGCGGCCTCGGTCCAGGCTTCACGAGAGAACGGGCGCACACCTTTGCAGAGCTCACGCAAATGCCCCGCTTGGACCGTCGGACTCACCCTCCTCCACACCCTTCCCTTACCCATTCCCAACAGATCCTCTGGAGATGCCTCCAGACCCGCTCTCTCTCATCCCCTAAGCTGCTATCTCACTACTGTGGCACCTCCCCTGCATGCACCCTATGCGGCGACCCTCACGCCACACTCTCCCACATCCTTTTCGGCTGCCCTGCTGATCTTCCCCCGCAGGGACAGCCCGCGTTATCAAGTTGGGAGGACTGGGAGGTCGTGCTGTCGTCTCTGGACCCGCCATTGCAGCTTGCTGCGGTGCTTCGGGGTGCCGACGTCATGAACAAACACCACACGAACGTTCCGACGTAGAGTGGGACCGTGCGGTGGTCGAGGGACCCAAAGGGGGTCTAACACACTTGCCATAATAAAGTTTTTCTCTCTCTCTCTCCCGCTATCAATCAGGTGATAGAGAAATGCGCAGAATATATCCAGCCCCTATATATAGCATTCATTGATTATCAGAAAGCATTCGACTAAGTAGAAACCTCAGCAGTCATGCAGGCATTGCGCAATCAGTGTGTAGAAGAGTGTTATGTGAAAGTATTGGAAGATATTTATAACGACTGCACAGCTACCGTAGTTCTCCATTAAGTCATCAATAAAATTACAATAAGAAAGGGCGTCCGGCACGGAGACACTACCTCGCGTATGCTATTCACTGCCTGTTTACAGGAGGTATTCCGGGGCCTGAAATGGGAACAGTTGGGGATAAGAGTTAATGGAGAATACCTTAGTAATCTGCGATTCCCTGTTGACATTGCCTTGCTAAGTCACTCAGGACAGGAGCTGCAAAGCATGATCAGTGAATTAGACAGGCAGGGCAGAACGGTGGGGCTAAAAAGTAACATGCAGAAAACGAAAGTAATATTCAACAGTCTAGCAAGAGAACAGCAGTTCGCAATTGATGGCGCGGTGCTGGAAGTAGTAAGAGAATATGTCTATTTAGGGCATGTAGTGACAGCTGATCCGGATCATGAGAGGGAAATAACTAGAAGAATAAGAATGGGGTGGAGCGCATATGGCAGGTTCTCTCAGATCATGAATGCCAGTTTACCAATATCCCTCAAGAGAAAAGTATACAAGAACTTTATCTTACTGGTACTCACCTATGAGGCAGAAACTTGCAGGCTAACAAAGAGGATTCTGCTTAAGTTAAGGACAACGCAGCGAGCTATGGAAAGAAAAGTGATAGGTGTGACGTTAAGAGATCGTAAGTGGGCGGAGTGGATGAGTGAACAAACGCGGGTTAATGATATCCAAGTTGAAATCAAGAGGAAGAAGTGGGCTTGGGCAGGGCATTTAATGGGAAGGCAAGATAACCGCTGGTCCTTAAGGGTAACGGAGTGGATTCTAAGAGAAGGCAAGCGTAGCAGAGGGCGACACAAAGTTATATGGGCGGATGATATTAAGAAATTAGCAAGAATACAGTGGCCGCAACTGGCGAAGGACAGCAGGGTTAATTGGAGAGACATGGGGGAGGCCTTTTCCCAGCAGTGGGCGTAGTCAGGCTGATGATGATGATGATGATGTTGGAGATAATGGTGCTAGATTACGCCGACCAAAACGTTCCGGCGACCCTGCAAGGATCATTCAGTTTATTAGCGCCAAAGAGGAGCTTTGTCTTAAAATGGACGCCGCAGAAGAGTTTTACTACAAGGTTACTCTGCCAAATTAATGAAAACAAATCCCCGTAAATTCTGCAAGTCTATTCTATTCCCTGGATCCACTTCGTAAAGATTGATAATAAACGATGCCGCAGTTTCTGAACCACATATAATTGCTTCTGCCTTTAACGACTACTTCCATTCCGTTTGCACTACAGACAATTCGGTAATTCCAGCTTTTCTTTCTGAATTGCATTATTCAGTTGGGAATGTGTCAGTGTCTGGCAAGGTGGCTCTGTTGTTATGGCGCTCGGCTGCTCACCCGAATGACGAGGGTTCGATCCCGGTCGCGGGAGTTGAATTTCGATGGAGGCGAAATTCTAGGGGCCCGTGTACTGTGCGATGTCAGTGCACGTTAAAGAACCTCAGGTGGTCGAAATTTCCGGATCCCTCACTACGGCGTCCCTCATAGCCTGAGTTTCTTTGGGACGTTAAAGCCCCTTAAAAGCAAAAAGGAAACCACTGAAAGTATGCTTAATATTATACTAAACTTAGACACCAAGAAATCGTGTAGCCAGACGACATCCCAGCGGCGTTTCTGGTTCGCTACTCTCTTTGGTGACGCAGATACAGTTATCTTTAGAAGACCCCTAAAAATCAGCACCCTTTATTCATCCTCGATACCTGCCAAGGTTCCCCCCCTTTGAAATCTCGTTATATGCAATTACTATCCAACTACAGGCCAATTTCCTTTACACAGCATTCAAATGAAACACTGGAGCACGTTGTCTATACACATATAATGGAATTTCTTGCAACTAATAGCAAGTGTTTTCCAGGATGGTTTTCGTTGTAGTTTCAGTAATAAGACACAACTGAGAGAATTCATGCTTGGCATCAGCAGGTCTCTCTACACAGATTGCCAGGTTGAAGCTACTTTTATAGCTTTCGCAAAGGCCTTCGATACAGTTTCACAACCTAAATAGTTCTCAAGCTGTCCGCTGTACTAAAAAACTCGTCCCTGGAGAACTGGATATCGGACTTTTTTCCCAGCACTCCCAGTACGTACGCTTCAACTCTGCCAACTCATCTTCAGTTAATGTTTCATCTGGGGTTCCCAAGGATGTGTACTGGGTCCTCTTCTGCTCCTCATGTACATTAATGACCTGCCATTTCACGCTTCAGTAATGATACGCCTTCATGCCCATAACTGGGTTTTGTATTAAACAATTAAATCACCAGCTTATGTTATACCTAATTCAATCCTTGATTTCTGCAACTGGTCCAAGACGTGCAAATGAATATTAACTTTTCTAAGACCGTCTCGGTCATTTTCACAAAGTTCGTGCCGTTCCTTCTTCACATATTCATATAATACAGTAATCTTAAACCGATTATACGAATACAAATATCCCAGTCTCTGTTAACACAAGACATGCCATCGTCAAAACACATTGACGGCATCTGCAATAAGGCCCCTAAAACACTAGGATACTTACATCGCACCTTGCGCGCCGCTCCTCAAGAAACCAAGCTTTTAACATATAGAACACTCATTAGCCCCATCCTCCAATACGCTTGCGTTCGTTGGAACATTTATAAGCAGTGTGAGATAATTCAACTGGAATCTGCAAAAGAAGGCCGTGCGTTTTGTTTGTTTGTTTTTTAAGGAGATTTGACGTGGATTTTTCTCCATCTACTTTTCTTCCCCAACTAGGCCTCACTACTCTTGCCGCACGTCGTGTTCAATTCCTGAAAACAATGTACACTTCAGTCAATTCACCTCGTTTTTCTTCGCTAGATAATTATCTGACACTTTCAAAACCTTCGTCTACAAGGAGCCGCCAAGTCCTAAACATTTCGCCCTTTTATGTGCCCACTAACTACATTTAGTAAAGCTTTTTCCCTCATACCATGGATATTTCGAATTCCATAAAGGCAACATGCGTTAATTACATTAATTACAAGAATTCTTAGTTAATAGCCTCTTCCTAACGTTGCATGAACGCTCTTTACTTTCTGTTGTTCTTTGTATTGTTATTTTGTATTCACCCCACACCTGGAATAGCCTCTCTAGAGGCTGCAGTATGTACAGATAAGTAAATAAGCTCCCTGTTACGCAAGACGCGGTTTCAACGAGGCGTACGCCTCTGAAAAATGGGGCGAAAATCAACACTAGCACCGACGCTGGGCTCAAACAGTGACGATTAAAATCGCGGGTGTTCATTGCACATTGCAGTAAAGGAATGGTATTATGCAGCTGACCGAGGCCCGAGGGTTGCGTGCTTATACTTCATGCACGCAGCTGCTAGCGTCGGCGCGCAGGAACGTTCGCACTGCCAGAACAGTTCATCAACACATATATGTGCACTCGGTGCAAAACAACCACACGTTCCCGGCCAGATAAATTTGCGTCCACTCGAAAACAAAATATACATGCTAATGGGTGATGCCTGAGAGGGTGCATAAATGTGTGCAATAAAACGATAGTGGCAGAGGGTTCGACTTTGCACCCTACTTCGCAATGCCGATTTTTGCTATCACCTACCGAGCCGGAGTACCCGGGTTCGAACCCGACCACGGCGGCAGCTTTTCGATGGAGGCGAAACGCAAGAGGCGCCAGTGCGCTGTGCGATGTCAGTGCAGGTTACAGATCCCCAGGTGGTCGAGATTATTCCGGAGACCTCCTCTAGGGCACCTGTTTCTCTCTTTCTTCTTTCGCTCCCATCTTCCTCCCTTCACTTAAGGCGCGGTTCAAGTGTCCGCCGAGATATGTGAGGCAGATACTGCGCCTTTTCCTTTCCTCAAATATCAATTTACCAGCGCCAGACATCAAGAGAAGCTGAGGTCGCGCTAGGCACATGGTGTCACTAATTGAGGGTATACACTCTTTGTCAGAAGTTTGGAGCCCAGGCGGTTTGCCCGTACATTTAGTGAAAAGATGAGCAGTGGAAGCAGCGCTGCAACTGAAGCTTGCCTTTTTGAAATTACACGCGCAAGAATCATGAGAGCTATACCGGTATTAAAAAATTCAGGGGTCATTTTCGCTCTCTAAAGGGCTGCAAGGCGAAAGCGTTTCCTGGCGCACTGTTTGTTTATTTTTCATATTTTTCATTTTTTGTTTTTTATTTTTTAATTTTTTTATTTCTTTTATTTTATTTATGAAACCCGTGCATTCACTAGATGCGCCTTTATTCATGCTCAAACCCTGAGCCTTCGTGGCGGAGTGGTAGCGTCTCCACTTCAAATGCCAAAGGCCCCATGGTTCGATTTCCAGGCTCGACACAGTTTCTTTCTAAATAGTGACGCCGAAACGCGGACAGATTTGCTAGCATTCCTTGGTCACGACAGTATGAGGCATTGAAGGCTTTTGCCTTAAAAGTACGCATAACAAACGACGCACCAACTCGACGAGCTCGAGCGAACAAATATGGAAACCGGCAGCTATGGGCGCCTTGTTGCCAGACCAGCAAGTAGTTTCCATCTATTAGCCCAAGGAAAAATCAGCATCGAAAGCTGGCGTGTTACCTGCACCAGCGTCTTATCCCACACTGCGTGGAATGCTTGGCATACCGTGCTGTCATATCAACCAGCGCGACAGGTGTCGCCTGCAACGGCGAAAACCTCTTCAAACGGCGCGTCATTGATAACGGAGCACTTCAGGGCTAATATCACCATTAACATCCATGTTTGCTTGTAAACGATAAAACTTTGCACAGGACAGGAAGGCAGGGCGTCTAACGAACCTACGCGCGCTACCAGAAACATTTACTTATTCATAGGAGGAGGAGGAAGATCAGGAGGAGAGGCGGGGAGGTTAACCAGTAGATGAGAGCAGTTTGCTACCCTGCACTGGGGGAAAGAGATGGGGGCACATAAAGGTGAGGGAGGAGACGGGGAGCTGAAAAAAAATTTTAAGGCGAGAAGGCTTAGGCAAAGTCACAGCCTGTCGTGCAGGCCCGACACTCGCAACAACCGCAGGAAGGCCTGGCAGATCCTCACAGCCATTGATCTCCGCGGCCAGTGTCCCAGAGTCGGGAACTCCGTTAGCGAGCGTGAAGCGGTGGGTTCCAGCGCAAGGCGGAGAGAATGTCTTTCAGAACTGCACGCTCGTGCTTATTCATATCGCCACGCGTCATTGTACCGTGTGTTTCCTCACTCCGCTCAAAGCCGGTGGCACTCGTTTTAGTGCGAAGGCACTGAGACGATCGTCAAAGTTGAGTAAGCATCTTGCGTCTGCATTGCTCGTTGCAATAGCAACCGTGTCGCGAAGCGGCAAGAATTTGGCCCGATGATGAAGAAGTTTGCCGGGATAGCGTGGTAGCAACTGGCAAAGTAAAAGATTAATTGTTGAGACATGGGAGAGGCCTTTGCCGTACAGTGGGCGTAGTCAGGATGATAATGACCCTCGAAATTTGACCTTCGCCGATTTGGACCAAGATCGATATCTAACCATAATTTACCGTGCCCGACACAATGGCAAACTCCAAATTTCATCCTGCTAATTTCCGAATATTTGCTCTAGGACTAGAAAAAGCAGTTCACAGCTTTCAGATTTGCGCCATCCGGTTGCTGTGGTTTCACTTGTGGCCTAACCATTTACGTCACCGCGCTTTCGCACGTCACATATAGGTTTAAAAGGCAACTTCATCGGCTCTAGAAATCGACGAGCTTAGAGGGGTCGAGTGTGTGAATCTTGCAGGTAAAGCATGCAAAGTACTTTTGGGCGAACATTTGAATTTGTGCCGTAATCGCCGATTAAAATCACGACGGTCTTCAAGCTGCACCGCAGCGCACAGCATCAAGAGAGGGGGGTCTCGTGATGACGTCATCGAAGACACCGGCTCATTTCCAAAGCATAAACGCTTGCTTGCAAAAAACTAACGCAACTGAAGGCAAAACCTGCCGAGCGTTACTCGGCGGCATCCAAGGAGGCATGGCAGCGTGTGGCTGACAGCAGCGGTAATTTGAAACCTCAACTTCCGTGACGTCACACGGAGCTTCCCCGCACTCCTACACTGCTTTGAGGAGAAGCCTAAAATTCAATCGTCGATTAAGTCACTATTTTGAATGCTAGCGCAAAAACACGTGGCACCCTATACCTACAGCCTCTGTAGATATGAATCCTAGAATATCGCGGAATTCTCAAAAAGTGGTGCCTTTGCTTTTAAGGGGAGTTAACTCCTGCTTATTTTCTATGAGACTGCGCAAAAATGACTATAACGTAAGCATAAGGATGGGGTGACTTCACAATAAGTCATGTTCACTGCATACCTACACCAGTTTACATGTCTAGAAAATTGAAAAAGCTGGGAACATTTTGACTACTGTTGCTCACATTCTTGCCCGTCGGAGAGCAACAGACCGATCCCCTCGATCCTTCTGCGCATGCGTCGCTTTTCCGGAAGTTGCCCCGCCGCCATGTTAGTTGTAGCCAACTTTTCAACCGCACCACCGCTCGTTGAGCACTGCGCACAAACTTTTCGGACAGGTCTCCGACTTCACGACCGAGAAAAATTTGTCATGTGATTTGTTTGTTGTTTATTGGGTTTTATGGCACATAGGCAACTGAGGCCATCATGCGCCAAGCTCAGGGTATGAGGGAATTGTCCTGTGTAGAATTTTATTGGAATATTAAAATAATCGCCAGTGTAGAGAGCCTATAAAATTGGTATGTGTTATCTAGTGACGACAGAGGAAAAAATTTTATGAATGGCTAATGATAAAAGCTTTAACAAGGCCAGGTAGGCTCCGCGGCCATCCTTGGCTGTGGAAGGGCGCTGAGCCTCCCAGGCAACCAAATAAAAACTTCAGCCCCTTTCTCAGGAATGCCAAGGTGGCTGAAGTGTATCTTAAAGTAAAGTGAGGCAGTGGATCAAAATTTACAGTCTGTTGAGCAGACCTGCTTCTCTAAAAAAAATCAAACACGCAAGCTGTGTTAACAATTTGTCATGTGAGTATATTGAGAAATTGCAGTGCCAGTTCCTTGCAGTATGCAAGGCGAACGTTGAAAAACGTTTGCTGCTCTTGAATTTATGTTCTTACCGGCCAATTAAGCGTTGTTGAAACTTGGTTCAGCACGAAAGACGAACACAAAGAAAGGAAACGACACACACGGAGCTCTGAACCAAGTTTAGACTATGTCCCACCAACTATCCCAGCACGAAGTTTTGTCAATTAAGCGTTGAGTATCACCTTGGTTCGTTTTTGTATGAAGCAAAGCCATTGAAGAGTATCGTGCGACCATTAGCTTACTACAGATGCGCTTTTTATGCGAAAGCACTATTACGACGGGTAGACGTCGAACAAGATCTGTGCGATGTTTGTCACTTTGTGGCGAAAACTTTGCGATGTTTGTGAGTTTGTGCCAAGTGGGTCTTCTCTCCTACTCTGGTCCTAGTTTCTGGCGCTAACTTCATCATAAACAAATATTCCTGCTCCTGCCATTATCCGCGGGAGCGAACAGGTCACCTTCGCTGGCCAGTGCTGGAGAGCGCTAGGTAATCAGCGCAGCAGCCGAACACGCTTCATGTTAAACCACAACACTGTTTCGCGCTGTGCATTGCTCATCGTCGTCTTACTCAGCTTCCATCTGCGGCGCAAACAGAATTCTCTGTGCCTTCGCGCCGCAGATGGAAGTTGAACCTCTCTCTTCATCTTCGTCGCTGGTATTCATGCTGCTTTGGTTTGAATTAATGGGGTTTAACGTCCCAAAGAGACTCAGGCTATAAGGGACGCCGTAGTGAAGGGCTCCGGAAATTTCGAGCCCCTGGGGTCCTTTAACGTGCACTGACATCGCACAGTACACGGGCCTCTAGAATTTCGCCTCCATCGAAATTCGGCCGCCGCGGCTGAGAACGAACCCGCGTCTTTCGAGTAAGCACCCGAGCGCCGTAACCACTGAGCCAACGAGGCGGGGCCATTCTGCTTCAACATGTTTATTGAACTTAGGCAAAAATTATCTCATTGTTTTATCATTTGCTTGTGACGCGAGATGCCACCAGTCTTAAATCTGGTTATAGTAGCCCCAGGCAACAGCTTCCATTTTGTACCAGATCATTCAAATTTGCTACCCGCCACTACTCTTCCAATGAGTTATCTGCATCTTCTCCGGCGGTGCCGTTGGGAATGGGTGGCGTTCGGAGATGCTGGAGCATAAACGGAGCCTACGTTGATGGCGTGGTCATCGTCGATGTGGAGCCTTCCTTCGAGGTTCTAGTACGCTCCCGTAAAGTCCATGTTCCGGTTGGAGCTATTAGAAACGGCAGGTGCTTCGCACGCTGTCTTCAGTCGGAGCGGCTTTTGTGGCTTTGGCGGTGTTAGCTTTATGCTTTGCTCCATGGGAACAGCTTGGGCTGCTTCGGAGGACTCAAGGAGTGAGGAAGCGAAGGATATCCTTCACCCAGCACATCCACCGCTTGTCAAATAATGATGCCGGCAGTAAGGAAAGCGGCGAAAAGGCTTCCAAGAGAAACTCGTTGTTGGGCTCGCCTGTGCCCACAAAAAACTGACTCAGCAGCAGCGTGGCAACAAGCGTGCTCGCGGCCGTCGAACTCGGCCGCGCTGAATTTAACTTTCTTGGGATAGCGTTGCGCACACGAACAAACGTACTTATTAATTTAACGCTGGCAAGGAACCATCGATATAAGCTGCGAAAGCAACTACGGCAACCTGGAAAAAGTGGAAGCAGTTGTACTTGGCTGCGATCACTCGAGATAAGTCTGGCCGCACCTCGTGAAACACGCAATTGATAAAACCGAGGGCCGACGCTATCGAGCATGAACAAACAGCACAAGAATATTTCGCAATATTGCCACCCCTGGGAGCTGGGAATAATTAGTTCTCAACGCCCAGTGAATTTAATGCAAGCAACAGACTGGCCACTGACCACTTCGTTTCAGAGAGCGCAGTATATGGTGTTTGCTCTGATCACTGCTTCCCTGCGTTTGCTGCGACGTTATTCATGACTAAGAGGACAAAAGCGTAGTCCCGCTGAAATCTCACGTACTGTGAATGGGAGTGTCAGAGCTCTGTTCAGGATTGCCTGACCTATCCCAGATCTGTTCGTGATTACTGTTCAAGCAACACTTGTACAATAACGCACGAATTCATAGCGGGCACGTGTGGTTGTCAAAAAATCACTTCCCACCCCTTCAAGCTGCGAAACGCGTCCGCAAAAAACAAGTGCATGCTTGCTGAAAAATCAGCATGCACCCGTTGAAGCTCGAAAGATTCATGACTGAATGCTAACAGTGCACATTATTTGAACAGTGCTGCGGAACCAATCCTTTTCACATCCTCGGTCGTAATCGAGTATCGTTCATCCGGTAGTCCGTTCGTTCGTCCGAGTATCGTACGTCCCAAAGCAACTCAGTCTATGAGGGACGCCTTAGTGAAGGGCTCCGGAAATTTCGACCACCTGGCGTGCATTAACCTGCACTGACATCACGCAGTACGCGGGCCTCTAGAATTTCGCCTATATCGAAATTCGACCAGCGCGGCCGTGATCGAAACCGCGTTTTTCGGGTCAGCAGCGGAGCGCCATAAACATTGAGCCACCGCGGCGGCTGTTCGTCTGTTTAAATCTATACGTACATTCCATACAATCAGAACGAGTGTTGCGCCCAGCACATTCGCCGCCACCCAGTTCCGCAGCCTTCGGTACATTACTCCATCAAACTCGAGGAACTAAGGGAATTGTAAAAGTTATCCCCTTAGTGAGTGCCACGCTCTCCTGGTTAAGAAGAATGGCGAGCTGGCCTAGTCGGCATGGATGGATATTGCAGGCGAACCAGAGCACAAGACGGGACAAAGAAAAGGACCGACGCACACAGCGCTGACAGCGTTGCGTGTCGCTCTTTTCCTTCGTCCCATTTTATCCTCTGGTTTTTATTCTCTACGGGTTAAGTCTTTTTTCTTCATGTCACTACCCAGGATTATAGACGTTTCTACTTGCACCGCCGTAACCAGGGCCTACAGAAAAAAAGCAAATGACGAGAGCACTAGTATTTTCATTGTAGTGTCAGCCTCAGCCATATGCGGCACTCTGTTCAAGATGGTGCTTGCCGCAGTAGCATTGCTTCGACCACTCTTGAACTCAAGACAGGAAAGCTAGAAGGTGTATGCAAAAGCGCTAGCCAAATATAAATGTTGCCGCCACAGCCGTGAGCGAAGAAAAGCAGTCCCTTACCTTTCAAGTAGATTCTGCCAAGGGTTGGAATTCCAAACCACACCATGCGCTGCGCTGTACGGCACGGAATTGTTCGAGCGAAGCCCGTCGCTGAAAATACGGCGGTGTGGCACAGCGCAAGATAAGCGGACGACTAAGCAGGCTTCGCTGGCCTTGGCTTTCAGACTGTGCACAAGGTTTGCTTCCGGTTGTGGTTCCTGTCTGCATGTTATTTCAGGAAGCCTTCAAGATAAAAGTCGCAGGTCTCTGGAAAAGCAAAGCTACGCTGTTCGCCGTTACCGCATTATTTGACAAATCCGAATGATAAGTGTCACACTGGAATATGAATGCTAAGTGCGTCGGTCTCAAATACCGACGTAGGACGTGACGTATCGGCTCAAATGAAATAGCAGCAGGTATAATCTAATGCAATGCCGCGCGCGCTTACTTATATAAAAAAATTTACAACATATGCAATTTTAATGCATTTACAAGCCGTCGTTAGGGGAAGTGAAAACGACCGCTTGTGGCCTCGAAACGGGCATCAAGTCATCAAAAGGTTGCAGCACACACGTATACAGTTTTTAAGCATGTAATGCTTTTAGCTCCCGTTGTCGGCAGTGTGGTGACGTCACGCCGAGACCGAGAGCCAACATCCGGGCACTGAATTCCACTCATCCGGGCACTGAAACGAGAGCATCCGGGCACCGTACGAGATTTAACGACACTCATACGTGATGTGTTAGGGGCTTAGAGAGGGCCGCTTAGAGCAAGAGCAGAGCTCCAGGGCGAGAAGGGCTTTGGGCGGAAAAACTGCTTCCGCGCCGTACCCAAGGATGACGCCGCGGTCCCACGCTCACGCATGTAAAAGACCGGCCGCTGGGCTTTCAGCTCATGACGTTCCCCCTTTGGCAGGCAGATGTATACACGCTCGCGAAGTATTCGAACGCGCTGCATATACATTCTTGTCAGGCCTGCGTCTCGTCGTGTCCGCGTACGCTGCTGTATCGTCCTGCATTTCAATGCCGCCACCGTCCCAGCTGCTTAAGCCGAGCAACGGAGCCTGATGAGAGGAGAGGTAGGAAGCGTCTTGCGGGAAGCGGTCGCTTTGCGAGTGATACGCCACAGCAGAAGGCCGCTCCCGAAGGCGACAAGGCCGCCACGGTTCGCGGCTACCTACCTAACGCACTATTGCAGGCAATTGCTTCGATGTAACAGGAAGAGTGTGGTGTGGTGTGGTGTGGTGTGGTGTGTTGAACACTAGACCCATTTCAAGATTTTGATTAGTACCATCTACGACCAGTGTGTTATGCCCGTAAACATTTCATGCTTACTGTGCTCTCTGTTACGGGAGAGGCAGAGATTTTTTTTATTGAGGCTTGCCCGAGAGGACGATCATTTTTTGCCTGCCTACGTACTGCGTACAGCTTGCACCATGCCCGCTTTGCATGACTAAATCGTAAACTCAGAGCTCCATCGTATTGGCTGTTCTGGTAAAGGTAATTTTAAGGCATCGAAGGGCTCAAGATTGGATGCCAGCTCAAACAGACGTAAACGGGTTTTTAATGCCGAAATATTAACACTCCCATTCCATAACGAAAAAACTTAGCCGCCGCGGTGGCTGAGTGGTTATCGTGCTCGGCTGCTGACCCGAAAGACGCGAGTTCGATCGCCCGTCGAATTTCGATGAAGGCAAAATTCTAGAGGTCCGCTTACAGCGCGATGTCAGTGCACGTTAAAGAACCCCAGGTGGTCGAAAATTCCGCAGCCGTTCACTATGGCGTCTCTTATTTCCTGTGTCGTTTTGGGATGTTAAACCATTATAAACCAAACCTAAAGAAAAGCATCACGAGAAAAGCCGGCGCCGTTTGTCTGTGTGAGTATGCGCGAGAGTGCGTCTGTGTGTGTGCGTATCAACTCGCAGATGGTACAAAACATCCCAGCGATGGCTAGAAGAGAACGGTGTCACCATCAAAAGGGAGTATGACATACACAGCAAGCTGAACTCCGCCACTTCAGACAATCTTATACACCTCGTTTGCCTATATACAGGGCGTTTCACCTAAGATTTTACCTAATTTGTAAAAATAGGCCTCTTTAGTTACGCATTTTTCGCCAGAGCATTGTCAGCGGTATAGCATACCAGGATACAGCTAAGACGTCCTAACTAGCGGGCTGGTTAATTGATATTTAGTCGATAACTTTTGAATTATTACTGTTAGGCTCATTCATTATTGAGGGGCGTCTAGCCCACGGTAAATTTATTTATTTACATGCCTACAGCGCCCTTGCAGGCATTAGTGTAGGGGGAAAGAAAAAAAACAATATGAGTGCACATATGATGTATTACAAATTCACCAGCAAATTGAAAAGCATGAAACAAGCAGTGAAAAATAAAACGATACGTATACACATAGTTGTCTTTATATTTGCATCACTTAAACACACTGTATCATGGTAAGTGGAAACACAGGTGTGAGAAGTTAAATGTCCACATAAGTTTTTGGAATTTCGAAAACCCGGTTTCCCTCGGCGCTGTGACCCAACGGAAGCGGCAGTAGCTCTCAGAAGGATGTACTGACCGCATACCAGGAAGTTACGCAAGCCTACCGTCTGGCCCGCAAGCAATATCCTGCCAGCCACAAAACCCTAACTAGAACCCAAGAAAACGCCTGGCGCCGCTTAGAGACAAATACGTACCCTCATCCCACAATTTACTCGCACATTTACCCAGGCAAGTACACGGGTACATGTAAATTCTCCCCTCAGCCAGGCAACCTCACGCATATGATGTGGGGTTGCTCAAATCTTCCCAAACGACAGAGCAACATTGAAAATATGGAGGAGTGGGAGGCACTGATGCGCAGCTCAGATCCAGCCGTCCAAGTGGCGCCATGCAAGTGGGCTGCGGAGGCCGCCGGGGCTCAGGGGCTCCCGTCTGCCTGATCCCATCACCCTTCCCTTTTAAAGTTGCGCACAAATAAAGTCTTAAACCACAACAACAACAGATTTTGCCTTTTTTCGGCGAATTACGTGCTCTTGAGGATTTGCTTTGCCTGCAGGCTTCTCGAAAGCGCAAATATTTTGGCACGATGTAGCCAAAATTTGATGGTCCACAGCGACGAGGGCAGCCACCTTTTTGAAGTTCTAAAAATTTATATGGATATTACTTACGGTGGGCTGCACACCTGTTAATAATTTATGATCCTAACAGCAATAGTTGAAAATCGGATGTGGCTTAGCTCAGCTAGGCCAGGATATACGTACTGAAAGCAGTTTCGTCTGCTGACATTTCGGCATCGACTCGCCGTCATTGGCGGCGTCTCTTCGCGAGACGTTCCTGTCGTTCTTCGGGCGTCTCGGTGCCAGCTTACCCTTTCTCGCCACGTTATCACGCGGCGCATAAGCTGTGCGCGGTCCGCCACCTGCGCCATCTGCTTCGCCAGCGCCGTACATTGCGAGAGGGATTTTCAGTGGGTGCCGCATGAAGGCGCTTCTACTACAGGCCAAGGAAGGTGCCTCAATCGCGAGCGCCGCCTTCAGGGTGAGGACACCGCTCTCAACGGAGGCATGTTGGGTCGGAATCTCCCGTTGGGCTACGCTGGGAGCTATGCGGCGGCGGGCTGTTTCGAACGGAAAACTGCCTCTACCACATGAAATTCCACAAATTTGGTGTCTTCCCAAGACAGAGTGGTGCCATAGATTATTTAACAAGTGAATCAAATTTAGTTACGGAAAAATATATCTTTTTTCGCAGCTAATCTGCCTGGAAACTCGGCGCCTTTTGACAAGTTATCACATTCTTACAACGGGTGCTGCATACTCCAATGGAATCTGTTTATCCGGATGCATTACATTTCATTACTTTGCAAACAAACAGGATTACTTATTTCGAGCTATATTTTCATATTCGCCAAAGACTGCCATTCAAACAGCTTTGCGGTCGCCGCGAAGTCAAGTGAAGAAGTTTAAGAGGATGAAATGTAATGTTGCGCATTAATTATAACTCCGCCCCAAGCAAACATTGCTCTGGACTGCAAGCATTTGACATGCCTTGCCTCGCATACTTTGGAGGTCTGTGGGTTGAGAGCCGTCTCACCTGACCAGTGATTCCCAATTCTCCGCTCTTTTCCCCGAGCAAAGTGAAATGGCCGCTGCCCTTATCTAGAGTGAGCAGAACACCCGGAAACACAACAGTCCCTCATAGCTTCATTGTGCGCAGCCTCATGTGCACATCGAAGCTTCTGCACCATGCTGTGAGACGTCGCGTGTTTTGTAGAGACTAGCACGTGCGCCGATGACGTAGGCCTGGAAAGCTGCAATCGTCCAGCAGTTAATTGCACCAAGGGCAGGGGAGGATTAAAACTGGCCAGGCCATATCCAAATTTGCCGAGCGCTTCCTGAAGAATCTGACAGCAAAGGCGTCTCCCAGTAAGGCACCCATATTATTTAGGCGCGCTCTCGCTGGTAAGCGAGTATGTGAGCTGTCTGCAAGCATTTTGGTCAATTTCTTTTCTTTATGTCACGAAGGCATTATAACCCCCCTCCCCCCATCCCTCTGCCTCTTTTCGCCAGCTCACTGCGAAATCCTAGCGGCGTAACTGCATCCTATGCGCCAGTAAGCAAAGAAATCGCGACTGCATCCGTGACGCCAACGAAAGGAGCCTTTTTTCCTCCACTACAAAGCAAAAAGGCCCATTTCGTTGGAGTCACGCAGCTGCATCACTAAAATTCGTCGCGCGTGTTTCTGGGCATGCATTTCATGTAGTTTACGTTCCCCCCCTCTTGATGACAGCTGTGGAGATGGGAGCTTGTCTGTCCTGTTGACTCGTCCGTGTCTTTCTGCGCGCTTTACGTCAAACGCGGTTTTTCAACTAGCCCGGACCCATACCTTAAAGAGAGATCTATTGCCTTGCCAGACTACACTACTGAGTGGGGCGACAAGCCAGCGTATAGACCTTTTTCAGGCGCGCGCGGCCATCTTTCAACAGCAGCGCCATCTTGCGTCTGGCCGATTTCTCCGCCATGTTACCTTGGGTGGCCGCCGCTGCAATACAGGCAGCGAGTACTCGCCGTGCTTTCCAGCCTAATCTGAGTGGTGATTTTTGCATGATTTTGACCTGCAAAGTGTTGCACTGTATCCACTGAGCAACTGCGAACAAAATGGCCCGTGCTTCGACGAGCGGCGACGCGGACGTTTCCCTGCAAGTTGTGCCGAAAATCGACATTGAAGGTGCGCTTCAAAGCAAGTGTGCGCAATTCATTTAACAGCTTTCTGGTATCTATAATGGCGACATTTATTAATGCGAGCAGGAAACTTTCTGAGCGCTTCTATGTTGTAGTTATAATTATAAAAGAAAAACCGTTCCGTTCCGAGCTAACAGCAGTGTTGCTGTCAAGCGCTAAAGCGGTCTGCTCTGCGTTGCGCCGGTGACACGAACAGATTGAAACTGCGTTCGACCGCGTCTTTCACTGCATTTTCCCCCTGCACTGTCCTAAAAAACGGTATTTTCTGTAGTGCTTACATGGAGAAGGCACCGCTGGAGCGCATAAGCGCACAGAATTCTGTTGCGGCTTTTGGCTTTGCATAAATTTATTACTTCATACTAACGATAAAATAACTGGTGATGCGTGCAAATTTAGGGTGGTCCACTCTTAGCTTGAACATGCGAGTGTGCGGCAGCGCTCTTCGGAGCGCCAGTGCATCCATCGGCGCCGCGCGTCGAAGCAAAGGTTCGCAGGAACAGAGGAAACTGGATTTGGAGCTTCGCGTCGTCTGCCGCTTCGCTAAACTCGGAAAAAGATGTAGTAGAGAGGCATCTGGCCTTCGAACGCGATGCAATTTATACACTCGAAGCCGGTGCACCTGCTGTGACAGTCCCTGAGGGGAATATCTGCTTGGTCCGTCACGGATGCGGTCGCTGATTAATGCCGAAAGAGCGATAAAGCGCGTGCGTGTGGTCGGGTGGGCACTGCGTGCCTGCGAATTGCACGTCCCTAATAGGCACATTTTATTTAAACAATCGGCGCTTTGCATTATGGCGTCAGTTGAAAACAGTATTTGGTCTAAGCATGTGGTGTCAGGACGTAAGGTGGACGCGTCAAAGCTGCGGCCTTCAGTTTTTTAAGTACTGCTGGTTTATCAGATAATTACTGCAAGCAAACAGCTGTGGCATTTGTTCAATGCATCATGGCTGTCAAGCACTGTCAAATAGCTATGTTTACAGTACCGTTCTCGTTAATAATCAGTCGCCAGTGTCGGCAGTTATAACAGAAATGTTTCACGTAACCCGCAGTGCTGCTGCATCATTTACCCAAATTATTACTTATGTTTTGATTTAGCAAGGGGCACAGACGACACATAGCGACATCAGCAGTAGGTGCTCGCGTGTAAGGTATGTGTAGCTGGAACAGCCCGCAACCGCACTGCCGTCGTGGCTCTCTGTGTTCCTCACACTGCTCCGCTTCAAGTCGCCTTCGCTTCCTGTAGTTGTTTGAACAGCAGACGACTGCGCACTGGTTTCCCAAAGACCTCGTTTCAGCTAATCGCACATACTTTCAAATCGCGCTACTACAGCTAAGCAACCGCATACAGTAAACACAGAGAACCGCAGAGAACGCTCGGGACGCACGGACACCTTTCCGAACCAGCCAGAGAGGAGGAAAGCAGCATGGCGGTGTTCGGCGCGCTGGGAGCGAGGCTAAAACTGAAAAAGCGCACCTGAAGTTTGCTCCCTAAAGTCACTTGAACTCTTCCAGTGACTTCCAGTGCAGTGGGAGCAATACAGTTCCAGTGACTTTATTGCTCCCACTGCACCTGCGCCGCTTCTTCCCTGCCGGTCATTTTGGCGTTTCTGTCCGGGCACGTCGCAGGCGGAGCGCGCGCAGTCGGCCGCGTCTCGACTGGTACGCGAGTGCTGCTCGCGCCGCTGGCACTCTCTCTTTCATTGTGTGCACGTGCCGTACTGCCACGGCCGCTTGATTCAAAGCGCAAAGCGAGGTGCGGCCAGCCACGTCGCGCCGCCGACAATGGTTGAGCATGTCCTGGCGAAGTTACAGTCGCGGCCGCTGTTTTCGGTGAGGGCGCCACTGCTCGGGGACAAGTCGCACGGTTTCCCGGGAGTGGTCTTCCGAAGCGCTCCTTGCTTCGTCGTGTTCGAGCGCGTTTGCCTCGTGTAAAACCGCGTTTGCCTTCCATATTCAATGCAAAAGAAAAAATGGCTGAGGCTTAACTTGGTTAAGCCTGGAGAATGCGAAGCATCATCGTGTCGCGTAATTTGGAGGCGCACAACCACAGCGACGGCGCGAGGTGGGCCCCCGTTTCTCTACTGTCGTGACGTCATCGTGTCACGTGGTGTGATGTCATGTATCACGTGATTTGGAGGCGCACAACCACAGCGACGGCGCGAGGTGGGCCCCCGTTTCTCTACTGTCGTGACGTCATCGTGTCACGTGGTGTGACGTCATGTATCACGTGATTTGGAGGCGCATAACCACGGTGAAGGTCTGAAGTGGTAGCTAAAGTAGTATGCTTCGCATAAAACCACTACTACCACTACTCACGTTCCTCATGTCTGCAGTGCTTTCTTTGGATTTTCTGCTGTGCGCATGAGTGAGCACGTTTGCCTCGCGTCTGCAGTGCTGGATTTGTACTTTTCGTGTGCGCGTGAATGTGTGTTTGCCTCGTGTCTGCCGTGCACGCTTTGGGCTCTTCGCGCATGCATGTTTGGAGGTCAGTGACGTGTATGGGGCACGATGCCGCGCATCTGCTGTGTGCCACTTTCCGTCAAAAACTCCAGAAAACAGCCAACTGTGAGATATCACGAGTTTTACTCCGAACTACAGCGTCGAGAAGCGTGGCTGAAAATATCGCTCGCCAAGGACTGACAGGGAAAGGAAGCAAGTGGGTGCCAAGCAACAGGTCTCTGGAATGTTCCTTGCATTTTAGAGAGAATGACTACACAAAGGAAGGTCAAGGAAGTTTCTTCATCTGTGAATTGTTCCTTCCTTTTTGTATGACCATGGAATAAAAGTGTCAAGTACTTTGTGGTTTTCTCGGCTGCAGGTGGGCTTATGAAGTTCCACAACTTCAGCTATAATAATTTTTTTTTCTTTTTTATAGTTTTTTTATATTTTTATAACTTGTGCATATAAGAGAAAAAATTCGACGTGACACGAAGCGGAAATCTACTGCGTGTAACCAGCTGTGCGTGTCCGTCTCATTCACCGTCTACATGGGGTAGCGAGGAATGAATAAAAATCAGGGGAGCACTTCGACGATCTAAAGTGCGAAGAGGCCAAAGCCTTTAACCGCCTCTGTCGCTGCCCTCTGCTTGGCAACTGTTGAAGATCGTTTGGCGACTCTTGAACGCTACCGTACGGCATCGCAAGCGCGTTGCGTAGCGGGCGACATTGGAGCGCGCGCGGGCGGCATCCTTCCTCGATCAACGTTCAGAGAGCAACTGGGAGATCTCTGGGTGATTCGACCATTGTGCAAACTTTTGACGTCAGTGCACATGCGCCGGTTTTATACCACCTGAGGATTGCGCATGGCGGCACTGCGCGTGCGCTGTCTTCGCGTTTAGTAGGCATCATTAACTAATAATCATTACTGTTCGTACATCTACTACTACACCATTAACTATCATTACTGACTTTTCAAGTAACCATTATTGACAGCTGCCGCGGACGCATGGACGGACGGACACGCTGGTGAGTCATGAGCCATAAAAGGCCTTAAGAATAGAATGAAAGCTTCAGGAGCATTAACGCTACATCCTGAGGTAGAGCCGCTGGCCCGGTCGTGCATAGTATAGGCGGCCGTTATGGACAGAGTTCAGGCATACACTAGAAGGGGGATTCCCACCTGCTGCGGTGGCTTGTGACATTCGCGCTTTAAATGCCGACTTCAAAATGCAGTCTTCAATGAGGCACTAGGCAGCGCACTCTTTACGCCCTCAGACAGCCAGCAACGGGCGTATCGACGCAGCAGTCACGGCGTTTCTCTGCGAGCAGTTGTCCCCGAGCAGTGGCGCCGCGGCGCGCGCACGGAGAACTAGGCTCAAGACGCCGTTTCTGTGCGACGTGGCGGGCCGCACCTCGCTTTGCGCTTTGCATCAAGCGGCCGTAGTACTGCTCGCCGGTGCACAAAAGGTATTGCCTCTCGCCGGGAGTTATGGCTGGAGTTCCGCGACGTTCAAATAGTGGAGAAACTAACTGTTGTGTCGTGGGCTGTCACAATAGTTCTCTGAACACCAAGGGCCGAGAGCCACCCGTGAAATTGTACCGATTTCCTGGAAAATGGTACGAGACCGAGAGAGGCCAAGCACGGATAACTGCTGTCCGCAGGGTCAAGTAATATCTCTTTTTCTCGCTAAACATGTTTGGTATGCTAGACGTGTAATATTATTTCTGATCAGTTTTCGTTGTAATTCACTAAGCAGGGTTTAGTAGTAGAGCTCGCTCTAACGAACCTCTTTCTCGTGACTGTTCCTCATGGTTATTTATAAATAAGCACACAGCAGCAGCATGCTTGCAGTGTCCTTGAATACATACTGCATGAGGCAATACATGCTGTGTACAAATACAGGATATACTTTAAGAAGCCTCTCGCGCTTCGCGTTATCTATATTCGTAAATAATTCCTCTGTTTTGCGGCGGAGTGTTTGGGAAGCCCGCTAAGTGAAAAAGTGGTTTTAAGCAGAGAAAATGACGAGTACCTGTTTCTTCTCAGTATACACTTCAAACGAGCCTTCAGGGAAGGGACGAAGGAGAGAGGGGGAACAGAAAGTACGAAATAAGTGGTAGGGTTTTAACGTAGTTAAACCGAGTAGACATGCGAAAGCAGGTGTTTATTGGCTCATGGTTTTGCTTTCCTGGGTCGTCGGCACGTCTGGCGATGATATGACTCATATCAAGCTCCGATTGACGTTAAGCTGATCTGATCTCCGCGCCGCAGATGGAAGTTGATGTAGACGATGATGTCCAATGCACAACACTAGAATATTGCAGCGTATCATTGTAGCGTCCGTTAGTTCGCGCAAAGCCGCAGAAAAGGGGGGTTATCATTTTTGTTCGTGACGCGAGAAGCGACCGGTCTAATCTTGATTGTTCACAGCCATGAACAGCTGCATCTACGTGTTTCCAGATTACTCTAGATGATATCGACCTGTTATCTCGAAGTTTTCTTGCCGGCTTTAAATTGAACGATGCCGCTAGCAGCGGGCATTCGTAGTTCGACGATTGACGAGCACGCTTGTTGCTTACGCCGCCACCGAGTGATTCAGTTCTTTTGCGGGCGCAAGTCAGCCCAAATAAAGAGCTTCGTTTGCAAGTCTTTCTGGTGTCTTCCTGACCGCTGGACGGCCGTCACTACAACGTGACATCTGGTGGAGGTGCTGGGTAGCCTTCCATGTACCGGACGCCCCCTACAAGCCGTGACGCCATCCCTCTGAGTCATTTACCGCAGGACCTTAGTCCACTCCACCGCGCAAGCCGACGTCTGCAAGGCGACGCACCTGAGTTCGGGATTCTGCCGGACCCTACCCGGAAGCGAAAGCCAGTAGCAACGTCCACCATGAGCTTGCCCCAGACGACGACTCCAATCATTTTTCACCAGCCCCGGGTGCCACCAGCCTTCGACGCTTCGCCTGGCGCCGACCCCGAAGAATGGCTGGAGCAGTTCGACCGTGTGGCTCTCTTTAACAACTGGGACGACGCCATGAAAATTAGGTACGTATTCTTCGCCTTGGAGGGACCGGCAAGAATCTGGTTTGAGAATGAGGAAGCTAGCCTTAGGGATTGGGAAACCTTCAAGGAGCAGCTTCTCAAGACTTCCACAAACGTCGTCAGAAAGGAGAGAGCCCAGCAGCTGCTACAGTCTCGCATACAACAACCAAACGAGACCGTTGTAGTATACACTGAGGAGATGAAGCGTCTCTTCCGGCGTGCCGACTCGAGCATGAAGGAAGAAGAAAAGGTCAAGCTGCTTATGCGAGGAATTAAAGAGCAACTCTTTGCGGGCCTCGTACGGAACCCACCGAAAACCGTCGCCGAATTTGTACAAGAGGCATCCACTATGGAAGAAACTCTTGATACCCGAGCCCGCCAGTATGACCGCCAGCAGCGCATTTTCTCAGCAAACTGCCTGGACACCACTAACAACGATAACCTGCGGGAGGTTATCCGTCAAGTTGTTCGAGAGGAGCTCCGAGGATTGCTGCCAACGGGAACGCAGCCGCAGATTTGATCGCTCACAGACGTCATCCGGGATGAAGTTCAACAGGCCTTGGGTGTGACGCCGACCACCACGCAGCCTATGGAGCCCCCAGCGATGACTTACGCCGCAGCTGTGCGCCGTCCTGCACCTCGACGACGGGACCCAAGCCCCTATCGCCCTCAGCCAGCTGCGTTGTACCACCGCCCTCTCGCCCCAACCCGCCCGTCCTACGACCGTCGCACACAGCCGAGGAAATGCGACGAGTGGAGAACTCCTGACCGGCGCCGCCCACTATGCTTCCACTGCGGCGAAGCCGGTCACGTCCTCCGGCACTGCCCATACAGAAGACAGGGCATCCGAGGGTTCTCTACGACGCCCCACGACCCCGACCCGGCCAGCGACCAGCAGAAATCGAAGAGTTTTTGCGTCGGGAAGAATACTCATCGCCGAGCCACCTATCACGTTCCCCGTCGCCATCGTCCCCGCGCTTTGTATCTCCTAGCCGAGGTTACGCCGTGCGTGGACGCTCCCCCAGCCCCCGAAGGTTAAACTGAATAAAGCAGCCTCTGGAGGTGAGGTTGCTTCTAAGCGCAATGACAAAGATCCTCCACCAACGAAAACGCAATACCATGCCTCAACTACGACGACAACACCGACGACGACGACGCGGCCAGACCTGAAGCTTTTACCGCTGCCCAGTGAAGTAACATCGGAGTACGCCCACCGCAGCCTCACTACTCGACTAAGCCGAGATCGGACACCGAAGACAACGTACAATACGAGAACGCGAACGAGTGACCTTGAAGTTACGGTCGATGGTCACGCAGTTACTGCCTTGGTCAACACGGGAGCTGACTACTCTGTCATGGGCGGCCCACTCGCTGTCCGACTCAGGAAGGTAAGAACAACTTGGGATGGCCCGCTGATCCGCACCGCAGGTGGCAACCTGATTACGCCGTTAGGAGGCTCCACCGCAAGAGTTACTGTAAACGGAAGAACCTATGCGACAACCTTCCTGATCTTATAGCAATGCTCGCGAGACGTGATTTTGAGAATGGACTTCCTGAATGAACATCGAGCGATCATCGACCTTCGATCTAAGTCGATCAAGCTTTCCACGGACAAAGCCATATCTGCAGCGACGACAGCGACTCATCACGTTGCCTTAAACGTTCTGTACGAAGCATTGAGCGTGCTGCCCCGATCAAGTGTCGTCGCCTGCATAATTACTGGAGACATCGAAACTGCCGAAGGCGTCATCGAGGGGAACACCCAGCTACTCCTGGATCGAGGACTGGCCGTCGCAATGGGAGTCGCCCAAATCCGAAATAACCAAGCCCAGGTGTTGCTAACCAACTTCAGCGAATAATACCGGCATCTAAACAAAGGTACAACGATCGCTTTCCTCGACGAGCTGGCAGACTTCAGAGACATATTTGCCCTACCCGACCAACCCGTAGAACGATCTGACCAACGCCATCAACCAACGTTTGATATCAACCCAGCATTACCACGGAGCAGACAAGACCAAATACGCAGTCTTCTTCAAAAGTACAGCGATTACTTCTTATCAGCATCAAATGTGCGACGAACCAGGCATGCCAAGCACCGCATTGTCACAGACGAACACTGCCGACCACTGCGAAGAAGCCCCTACCGCGTATCGCCGCTAGAACGCCAAGCTATCCGCAAACAAGTTGAGGAAATGCTTCGTGACGACGTTATCCAGCCATCAAGGAGCCCCTGGGCAGCACCAGTCCTCCTAGTGAAAAAGAAAGACGGCACCCTTCGGTTTTGCGTCGATTACCGCCGCTTGAACAGGATTACGAAGAAGGATGTCTACCCCTCCCCCGCATCGACGTTACATTGGACCGGCTGTGGAACGCTAAGTACTTCTCATCGATGGACCTGAAGAGCGGCTACTGGCAAATTGAAGTCGACGAAAGAGATCGCGAAAAGAGTGCGTTCATCACGCCGGACAGACTCTGCGAGTTCGAGGTGATGCCATTTGATCTCTGTTCCACACCAGCTACATTTCAGCGAGTAATGGATACAGTGCTGGCCGGCCTAAAGTGGCAGATTTGTCTGGTATATTTAGAAGACGTCGTTGTCTTCGCCTCGAACTTTAAGGAACACGTAAAAAGGCTTCGAACAGTACTAGACGCAATAAAATCATACGGCCTAACTTTGAAAGCAGAGAAGTGCCACTTTGCCTATGAAGAGCTGCTGTTTCTAGGCCACATTGCTAGCAAGGAGGAAGTACGCCCAGACCCGCAGAAAACAGCTGCTATCGCAATGTTTCCGCCACCGGCCGATAAGAAAGCTGTGCACAGATTCCTCGGACTGTGCGCGTATTACCGTCGTTTCGTAAAAAACTTTCGCGCATCGCCGAGCCACTGATCCACCTGACAAAGGCAGATGTGCCATTTAAATGGGAGGCGCCGCAAATAGAAGCCTTCAAGGAACTTCAGCGCCGTTTACAGACCCCACCGATCCTTGCGCACTTTGATGAAAACGCCGAGACTAAAATTCATACCGACGCAAGTAGTGTGGGCCTAGGCACTGTCCTCGTTCAGAAAATTGACGGAGTGGAGAAGGCCATCGCGTAAGCTGGCCGTTCCCTGTCCAAAGCCGAAGCTAATTATTCGACAACTGAGAAGGAGTGCCTCTGCATCATCTGGCCTACGTCGAAATTCCGCCCCTACCTGTACGGACGACCGTTCAAGGTGGTCAGCGATCACCACGGACTGTGCTGGCTCGCCAGTTTGAAGGACCCCTCCGGCCGCCTTGCTCGATGGAGCCTGCGGCTCCAGGAGTTTGATGTAACCGTCGCTTACAAGTCCGGACGTAAGCACTCTGACGCCGACTGGCTGTCACGAGCCCCTGTAGATGCACCGCCGCCGGACGACGATGAGGACGCCTTCCTGGGACCCATCAGCTCCAGCTCTTTTGTACAACAGCAACGCGCGGACCTCGAGATAAAATGCCTCATCGAATACTTGGAAGGCAAGGTTTCTTTTTACCCCCCGCCTGGTTCAAGCGAGGATTGTCTTCGTTATGTTTACAGAACGATGTCCTCGTGAAGAAGAACTTTGCAGCGAACAAGACAGCCTACCTCCTTGTTGTACCTCTAAGTCTGCGCGGAGAAGTTCTTCAGGCCTCACACTACGAGCCGACAGCTGGACATCTCGGGTTTTCTCGCACCCTCCGCCGCATTCAAGACAAGTATTACTGGCCCCGACTGTCTGCCGATGTCGCACATTATGTGAGAATCTGCCGAGATTGTCAGCGGCGAAAGACCCCTCCAACCCGACCAGCAGGAATTTTGAACCCCATTGAGCCCCCCTCAAGGCCCTTTCAGCAGATCAGCATGGACTTGCTTGGCCCGTTCCCGAAATAAACATCTGGAAATAAGTGGATCATTATAGCGACTGACTACCTGACCCTCTACGCCGAGGCAAAAGCCCTACCCACCGGAACAGCAGCAGAAGTCGCCAAATTTTTCGTGGAGAACATTCTTCTGCGACACGGCGCCCCCAATGTGCTCATTACTCACAGAGGAACAGCATTCACGGCGGAATTGCCGCAAGCCATCCTGCGTTACAGCCAAACCAGCCACCGGAGGACAACTGCATACCACCCGCAGACCAACGGACTGACCGAGCGCGTCAACAAAACCATCGCCGATATGCTCGCCATGTATGTCGATGCCGAACACAAGACCTGGGACGTCATCTTGCCTTACGTAGTCTTCGCCTACAACACTGCAGTGCAGGAGACCACCCAGATGACGCCTTTTAGGCTCGTCCATGGCAGAGTGGCCACGACCACGCTGGACGCCATGCTGCCGAACGTTACCGAGGAAGATAAGGTCGACGTCGCCGCCCAGCTACAACGCGCAGAAGAATCCCGAAGACTTGCCCGATTAAGGATCAAAGACCAGCAGCGGACCGATGCCACACGCTACACCTACGAAGACGCGACGCGGAATACAAGCCAGGAGACCGAGTCTGGGTTTGGACGCCCATTCGGCGCCGAGGATTGAGCAAAAAGCTTTTGCGACGCTATTTCGGCCCGTAAAAGGTTCTTCGTCGGCTAGGCGAATTGGACTATGAAGTCGTCCCTGACCAAATGACTGCATCCCAGCGACGCCGCGTACGACCCGCACTAGTCCATGTCGTAAGCCTAAAGCCCTATCAGGCACGCTAAAGGACGCCGTGTTTCCACAGTCGGTGTTTATTTTTGCACAATCCGTTTTTGATTGTTGATAGCCGCATTATTTTCTAATGCATCGAGGCGATGCTTCTTCGATAGGGGAGTAATGCCGCGAGTTTTGTAGCGCTTGTTTGTTGTGTTTATTTGTTCATGCTTCAAGGCTGCCGGCACGCCGCTTTATCGCTTCGTTTGTGACGCAAGACGCGCCTAGAATTATCTCGATGGATCGCATCCGGACGGAGCCGACTCTAGTTTGTGCCAGAATGTTCTAGTAACTTCTAAAGCTTTATCTCGAAGATTCGCTATCGGCTTTAAAAAGAGCACGGCCGACAGCGGTGGGCATTTTGTTCGACGAGCGCCGAGCAGGCTTGTTGCTTTTTCGCGGCTGTTTCTCGAGTACAGCGAGATATCGGGGGCCCTATTGAGCAGGGAAAAAGCAAGGCGCTAAGGTTTGGCGCCTTCACACCGAACCTTGCGGGCGAGGTGGAGTGGGTGCAGGGAGTGAAAGTCCTGGGAGTAGTGTTCCTCGCCAGCGGGGAAGTAGCCCGCGAAACCTGGACTAACCTCCGCACGAATGCTGAGAAACGCCTCTCGGTGGCGTAAACTTTCCGCCTTTCAATGGCAGAGCGCAGCTATGTAGTTAAGTCTACAATCCTAGCCGCATCTTTTTTTGTCGCCCGCGTCGCAAACCCACCGCGCACGTTTGCTCGCAGGCTAACCTCGGCCTGTGGCTCTTTCGTTTCGGCGGGCAAAACCGAACTTGTGTCACGAATGTTCATGCGCCTTCCATCGTACATGGGTGGGTTTAGTATACCTTGCATTCACACCATGTGCAATGCGCTCGCCTTGCGAGGAGTACGAGATCTTGTACGCAACCCAGACTACCCCAGGAGAACACTCCTCACATACTTTCTGGGTAGAGCGCGTAACGTGTTTTTTACACAACACGTGGTTGGCCCTACAGCCGAGCAGCCGCCGGCATTTTTCGTTAACGTGAGTCGCACACTGGCGTCGTTGACTGCCAGCCTGCCCGATCTGGATGTTGATGAAACCCCGCCCTCCAGGATGTGTGAAGCACTAACGGTCGCTGAGCTGACCCGCGAACAACTCCAGAAAACGAGACGGGCACGCTGGCGCCAACTGACCTCAGCTGCGCTTCCTGCAGATTTCAGGGACTTCGGCTGGCTGCGAGGCTAGCGGGTCCTGCCCACAAGAGACCGCCTTGCGGCGTGGGGCGTGGCGCCCTCCGCCCGATGCCCGCAGTGCGGTCTCCTTGAAACTTTGCAGCACGCAATGTTTGAGTGTGTAGTTGCGCGCACCTTTTGGATATTAGTGTCACGCATGTTTTTAACCCGCCTGGAAGCGCGCACCAGTTCACCCGAAGTGTTTAAAAATATGCTCTTGTGTGTCGGCATGTTCGTTTTGTGGCGGCAGCGTTGAGTGGCTTCCTTAAACGGGCGTCCGCAAAGAACAATGTTTCCAATGTTGCAGCGCCTCCGCACGCGCCTGTTTGAACAAGCATGCGTGGACGCTCTGTCAATGAGCGAGGCTGAGTTTTTGCGCAAATGGTCGACATACTTTTTCGTCCTGCACGGCGGTCTAGTGTCGGCTTTCTTACTGCCTTACTTACGTGCTCAGTGCTGCGTCACTGCGCATGTGCTTGACTAATCAGAGCATTGAGTTCAGCTGTTTTGTTTTGTATTTTTTATGTTAACACAGAACAAAATAAACTTCTCTTTCCACGCCGCCGCCGAGTGATTCAGTTCTTTGCGGGCGCAAGTCAGTCCAAATAAAGAGTTTCGTTTCGAAGACGTTCTCGCTGGTTTCCTGTTCGCCGTACTGCAGTCACCACTACGTGACAATATTGTGAAACAGAGCGCAAGCACGTAATGCAGCAGAGGTAGCACCATGTCACCTTCCGCCTGTCCTGTATAGCTTTTCTCGGGTCTATTTCAAAATGTGTTTTTCTTTTAAATCAGAACACTGAAGCAAGTTTTGTTTCAATTGTGTATAAAAGCCTAACATACACGCGCAGTGCAGTCATCCGCAGACTTTGAACAAACTGGCTGAGAGGTATGTTTACTCGAGCATCGTTCGCAATGGATAGAAAGGTGTAATGAGTGTGTGCTTGTGAAAAGTAACTAGTCTCGTGCACGCAGTCACTTCGCCATAATCTTGTCTCACCCAAAGAGGAGTGCCTACAGATGAAATAAATGTTGCGCTAATTTCAGCTTCATTTGGGGAATAATGTTGCATACATGGATCGCTTACCTCCTATGGCTTGGCCACCCTGTATATCAGCACAACTTTTGTTATAGACGGAAGCAGCACCAGAAGACTGTTCGGACTTAATCTTCACTGGCAGAATGCTGGCCTGGTGTTGGAATGCTTAGTGCTCCAGCAGTGAACAGTAATAGCCAAAGTCTTCAGGGTGGCTGCCCTATAGCTCTATGCGCGCCGAATCACACTATATATGCTTGCTAAAGTGCACAGATGATTTCACTGCCTCCTTTTACTAGATCCTCATTTGAAAACAACGCATCACAAAAATAAACCCACAAACGAGTTCAGCGTTTAACGTGGACAGCAAGAACACATCACGAACTAGTTCGTTTTCCATCAGAACGAAAACAGCGCAAACGAGACACTGCGCTTGCGTCTTGTCCTTCCTTTCTGCGTCCTTCGTGAAGTTTGGGCTGTTTTCATTGCGGTGGACTGCAAGAGCTGCTTGTTTTTTTTTGTATCAGAGTTAGCGGAAATGCAGTTTATTGTACACAGAGTGCAGTACAAGCAGAAAAAACGACGTAGACTTTCGTCTGCGAGTTCCTTGATAAAGGAAGAAGTCAGCCATAGGTGGTCATTACAATCGCTAAGCTGATGTCCAAACATCTTTGGAACGTGTCTGATGACTTGTGATTCGACGTTGCATGTAACAGATGCCGAAGCCGCAATATTTTCTGCAAGTCGCACCATCTTTTCGCATATGCTAAGCGTCGCAGCGCAAGGCACAGTGCGTCGCGGCCTAGCGGGGTTACTTTCTGCGCACGCCCACTTTGTACCAACAGGCACAATGCCCTGAAATAATCATTCATGCCTTCTTTCTGGAACCTCAACTGCTTTTTGAACAGGGTGCAGTCGATATTATCAATATCTAGAAGTGCGAATCCGGAACCATACTTATATAGCTCATGCTTCGTCCGGCGCCTCAATTCATACTCAATATTTTGTGATGAATTAAGTGGCTTTTAGTAGCCACCGACCTTTTCTAGGCCACATCAAGTCACCGATTTCCTCAAATTTCAGCATCGAGGCAACATTATGATCGTGCAAGATACTAGAAGGTTGGTTTATGGAGATTTAACGGCCCAAAACTACTCAGGCTATGAGGAACGCCGTATTGAAGGGCTCCGGAAACTTCGACCGACTGGGGTGCTTTAACGTGCACTGACATCGCACATACACGGGACTCTAGAATTTTGCCTCCATTGAAATTCGACCGCCACGGCCTGGATCGAACCCGTGTATTTCGGGTCAGCAGCCGAGCGCCATAACCACTGAGCCACTGCGGCGGCTCAGGATACTAGAAGACATACCGATTACCTGCCAATTCTTCAGTACTACAACGCTCTCAGTGGAACTTACGACTTGGCAGTGGCTGCACCGTGCCGCGCGTCGACTCCACCCGACTAGGCGAAATTAATTTCATTGAAGTGCACTAGATGTTACGCCGGCGCATTTTGAAATGTACATAGTATATCGACAGTGTTGCTGTTAGCGTACAACCAACTAGACTTCTTCGAACGTTCTAGCGAACTAGCTGATTCATTTCAATAACAGGTAGGCCGGTGCAAATAAATCACGACAGGTGACATAGAAACGAAAAGTAGACCTCGGTTGCAGACTTCAAACTGTTTATTCATGAATGAAACCGCAGGTTATGCAAGTGCGCAATCGAAGCATAAAAAAACCTTTGTAATTCGCACAGATTTTCATATAAGGTAACACAGTGGCCATATTTTTCTCTTCATGGGTAAACGAAAGCATCACAGCTTGCCTTGTCATCAATGCGCGACTCAGACTATGCGACGGACTCAGCCTACGCGAGGCGTGCTTGTGCGAGCGAAGAGAGGTTATCGCCCATCCTGCTCAGAGATCGGCGGGTGAGGTACATCATCAAGGCGGCGAAGAGTGCATGTGTACAGAGCAGGTGTCCAATCATCGTCGCATCACTCACACTATCGAAAACAAGCACCGGTTTTAATGCGGCAGCATTGGGAGGGCCATCACGGCGTCATGGCACCTGCTTCTATGTGAACACTCCGTTTGTCAACCGTAGTAGGTGGTGAGTTCGCTGCTGAAGAGTCGGCGATCGAAACGACCTTCGACAGAAGTTAGACGGCATACCCTAGCCTCTACCGCAAACCTTGTATATACAGTATCCGTGGTACAGTATCCGCGTGCCTGTCGAGACTATTGCGGCTGCCGACCATATTTGAAGGGCTCGCGGATACTGTACTCTAACCGAAACCAAGTGTCACGTGAATTGGTGGAAGCTTTTCCTATTCTAGATAAAGGGGAAATTTGTGTAGCGAAACCCTCAGTGAGCTTGCATAAAAATGTGCGGCGTTTCTGCGATATACGCTCGCAAGGCATTACTGATTGATTTTTGCATACGTTGTGGTGATGTATTTCTACTTGCGTTTTCGCTGCTGTGTTAGGGAAGAGGGCACGTGTATTTGGCAAGGTTCTATTCGTTAACCTTTTTATTTATACCTTCCGGGACTTGTTGAGCATGTACGGTTTTATCTTGCTTATAAATATATTGCCTTCTGAAGCAAGAGATCACTGCTTAGTCAGTGCTGTGCTTGTCTCGTATCTACTCGTCCGTCCTCCATCACGCCGTTTTTCAATATGGCAATTCCGTCTCCAGCCCACCTTTATACTGCTGTATTAACGAACAACGTCCGCGAGGAAGAGCAACAAACGCTTGGCGCCCCGCAAAAGACGATACGCACAGCGGAGCCCGCTGCCATGAAGCACGCCGCCGCCGTGCGCGGTCAGTAGTGCCCCGTCAACCTGCCCCAGACGCGTTATGTAGCACCCCATCGAACGCAACCACCCGCGCGTCCAACCACCCGCGCGACGGAAAACACACATCTGGAGAACATGCAATGAGCGCCGCCGCTGAGCCGCATTCCTCGGCACTGCCTCTGCTGAGGAATGGACGCCCGCAGCATCTCATTTGATGCCCCACTGCCCCACCCCCGCCAACGACCACGCGAGATCGACGACTACATACGTGAAGAGGAGCTTATGCCATCGAGTGACCTGTTCCGAATTTCATCGCCGCCCACACCATGCTTTTTCGTTGCAGGCAGGAGTTACGAAGGGGATATTGGAAGAAAGTCGGGCCGCGCCCCGAAGGGGAAACTAAAGAAAGCAACCTCCGGAGGTGAGGTTGCTGGCCGACCAATATTCTCTAGTGCCGACGACCAAATGCATCGCCCCATCCACTACGACGACTACGCGAACGAAGTGCAGCCCGAAAGTGGCCGGACGCAGCTTCGAGATGACAATGCTGGCATGCAAACCGACATCGACGTGCCCGACCCGCCGAAGCCGTTATCTCCCCAGAGACGTACAGTCTTTGTCAAAAGTAACCAGGCTGCATGGTTTGCTTCTAGCTTGTATAGTGGAGCCCTTGTGACTCTCCTAAACATCAAAAGTTGTTGGAAGGTAAGAAGACCCCCCGTCCTTACTTTTAACAGCCATTTCAGCTTCAGGGAAGCTGTACGGGTTACACTGTACGAGCTAGAAGCAAACCATGCAGCCTGGTTACTTTTGACAAAGACTGTACATGTAGTTCGAAGGAGTGACCTTCCGACCTGGCAGTTCCTACTGACGGCTCCAAGTTACTGCTGTGGTTGACATGGCAGCACACTATTTGGTAATGAAGAGAACATTCGCTGCGTAGCTCAGGAAAGTCACGCGCTCTTGGGGCGGCCCACGAATCCGCACAGCAGAAGACTGCTTTATTACACCATCTTAAGGAAGCACGCCGCGACTGACCGTCAGCGGACATACCTATCTTGTCACCTTCGTAAAGCTATAGCGATGTTCCCACGGCGTCATACTGGGCATGGATTTCCTTAGTGAGCACCAGACGATAATTGACTATCAATCCAACCTTCTCAGGCTTTCGACGAACGAAGCCATTCTTCGGTGATGATCCTGGAACATTACGTTCCGCTGAGTGCCCTGATGAACAAGTAAGCAACCGACCCAGCTCAAACGTCATGGTCACTGTAGGTGCAAGGAAAGCCGAGAAAATTGACGCCATATTCGAAGGCAACTGGAGTTGCTTCTCGACCGAGGAATCGACATCACAAGGGGTAACTAATTTCCGCAATGGCAAGCAATGACGGCAATGATGGCAATGACAAATTCAGCTATGAATACCGGCCCGTCAACAGAGCAACCACGACTGCATTCTTAGACGATCTATTCGGCCTTCGAGACGACTAGGTCCTCTCCATTGGAATCTCTGAAGATTCACCTAAGGAAGATCGCACGCGATACTCCGGCATCAACCAAGCGGTGCCCGGTGAAAGACAAGACCAGATCTGCAGTCTCCTTCAGAGCTAAAGTTTTTTTTTGCTTATTCAAAGGCGTGACGAATATCGGTTGCAAAGCATCGCAATATAACCGGTGAAGACACCCACTTCCTGCCCCATAGCCCCTACCGTGTCTCGACGTGCAAAAGTCAACTCATCCGGGACCAAGTGGAAGAAATGCTTCGCGCCAACGTCATCCATCTATCGGACGCCCCTGGGCAGCCCACGCAGTTCATGTGAAGATGGACGGTAATCTCCGGTTTTGCGTGAACAGCGTACTGAAGAAAGATGTCTACCTTCTAATGCACATCGATGATGCCTTAGAGCGCCTCGGCGCCAAATACTTCTTGTGCACTGACCTAAACAGCGGGTAATGGCAGTTAGAGGTCGATGAAAGGGACCAAGAGAACACTGCCTTTATCCCGTCTGACGGCCTCTGCAAATTCAGGATAATGTCATTTGTACTTTGATCAGCTCCAGCAACGTTCCATTGTGTAACGGACACAGTACTAGCAAGCATGAAGTGGCCAACTTGTCTCGTATACTTACATTACGTTGTTTTCCCCCTCGACCTCTCACGGTAATCTGAAAAGGCTTCAAACCGTGCTCGAGGCAATCAAGTCATCAGAGCTCACCCTGAAACCAGAGAATTGCCACTTCGCCCGTTATGGGCCACATCTCAAGCAGCCGTAAAATACACCAGGACCCGAGGAATACCGCTGTTGTCACAGTTTACACAGTCGACTGACACGGAAGCTATGCGAAGATTCCTGGGGCTGTGCGCGTATTACATAACTTTGTAAAGGGCTTCGCGCATCACCGGGCCCTTGAGTGCCATTGAAGTGGGAAGTTCCCGCAGCCTGAAGCATTCCAGGAACTTATGCGTTATAAATAAGGAAGTACTTAATCATCCACATCCTTTCCGAGAGCAGCCTTACGGCTACAATTCGTCCAGGTCCGGGGTTCAAATTCGGAACTCTGGTCCTCAATGTGTCGTCATGACTTCTTGGCCGATCAACGGCGACGGCTCGCTCCACGGCGTGTCCTTAAGCGCAGGACGGTTATATCTACTATAAAATGCAATTCGCGCTTGTTGTTGGTTTATTTGCGTTCGATATTCGAATATACAGCATGAAAAACTATAGGATGCCGTTGCCAGCCCGATTTTCAAAATAAGTGCTTCAGTGTCTGTTTAAGAGGGCGGTAATGTCGAGAAGATAATTTAACAAAACTTCTGTTTGGGCTAGATGGTGCATAGCTTATTTTGAAACGAATTCAAACGCACAACACGCACACAAGAGAGGAAAGACACAGGACAGGCGCTATCCTGTGCTGTCCTGTGTCTTTCCTGTGCCTGTTCTGTGTGTTTCCTCTCTTTTTTGCGTGTTGTTGTGCATTAGAATTCATTTCAAAATGTCAAGAAGCATTGTTTTTTGTTCACGCTCAAGGCCCCCGACAAGCGCCTTAATAACTTTGTTTGTGACGCGAGATACGACTGGATTTATCTCCAATTCGCAACCGCTGCACGACTTCGCTAGGATTGATGTCAGGACACCCATCTATCTACTCTTGTAAAGCAAAAAATGCCCAAGAGATAGCCTTCTGGCGGAACTTAAGTATGCCTTCAAATTTTTCATTATCTTCTGTTACAACTTTTTCTAGTATGGGCTATTGTCAGTACTTTAAAATGAGCAAAGTGTAGCCGCCAATTTCAATTTATTTGAGTGGGACACTGTCAGTAAGTAAAAGCGGTGAAATTTAGTAGCACACTGCTGCTGATTTTGGACAAAGAGAAATTCTTGTTTGCGGAGAGATCAGAACCCGTATTGTTCATCTGCAAGCATTCTCACCTCCCCCCGCCCTTTTCCTTTTGCGTGCCGACCCCGGATCTCTCAGTTCTTGACCTTGCGCCTGCACCTCCGGATAGGAGCGGCCCTCCTAATGGCAACGCCGTCGCGTGGCCTCACTTCCACCTCCTCGTCCAAGATGTCGCCGACCTTCAAATAGGAGCGGATGTGCTCCAGCACGTAATAGCCCAGTCTGTCGAGCTGACGCCTTTCCGCCGCGCCCTCTTCTAGGCCTTGGGGACGGTTGCACACCAGTTCCTCTTTCACGATGCCGGCCAGCTGCCAGAACTGCGCCGAAGGGAGAAACGCGCATGGCTATCAGGTGCACGACGTTTTTAGTGGTTGGGCGCACTACGCTGGAGTTAATGTACATAATCTTCGTCATCGTCATTCGGACGGCGACCATTGCAGGGTATAGGCATGTCCCATATCTCTGCAGTAACCTGTCTTGTGCCAGATGTAGGCATCTTAAACCCGTTGAATTACAGGTCTGGCCTCCACCGTAGTCAGTTGATCCGCTGCCGCTGTGTACTGAGGACCAATGGTTAATTGGTGCATTCGTATAGGAGGTTGTGTCCAAGTATTGCACCATGGTGGCCACACCTTGTTCTGGTGAGGGAGTGCCTTTTGGGCTCTGGTCACAAAGATCAGGCGGCGCCCCTGGACTGGTTATGCAATTCGGTCAGGAGGCGGATTTTTATTTTATCCAGTGAAGAATTGCGCGGCGCCCTGATCCGAACGCCGGTCCTCCTGCAGGCGATGCCAATATTATACCTTTACGCCATAGAACTGCTAAGCAAGCTAGCTGTAACAAATATATTTCCTAACTGTGCCCTGACAGAGAGGTAACGGAAAGATGCAAATGGGCGTCGAATATCGACTGAAATATCACTGCGAGTAACGCATTTCGTACATATTGAGCTAATCGAATTCATACTTCTGGATTCCGCCATGTTCCTACTGTCGTGTAGCTGCAGCGTTTAATTTAGCGGGTTTCACAGGAGTATCTTAGTGCGCAAGTTAAAGCGCATGTGCGCCGTATGAACCTTGAAACACAAACTTATTGAGCGCCTAATTTAACCTTAGGAGAGTACAGCAGCAGTGTTACAGAGTCCTTCAGCTTACTCTGCATTTCATTCCATCCCTTTTGAATTTGGTCTCGTTACCTCGCTCAACTGGTCGAGAGGGAGCTCCTCCGCGGCGCAGGGGTAGCGCCCTAGGCTCCCGACCCCGGGTAGGAAGGTTGTATTTCACGTTTCGACGACTGAATTTCTTTAATACGCAAGTAATTTGCTATAATGTGAAAAAGCCTTTGGTAACTAATATTTGTAATGAGGACCGTTATAACATATTACTACCTCATAAACGCAAGAAAACCTACAAATACCATGTCTGACTTCACACCTGTGAGCTGCACACAAAAATAAGGCACCTGAAGCACCCTGATAGTACCATTCTGAAGCGATAGCTTCACTCTGCTAGGCAAAGCCGGGTATCGCCGTGTGTGCGCATGTGGGCATGGCTCTGGCAGGTGGTACCCAGAGAGCAACCTGGGAGGCAGGTGGGCCACCTTGGTCACGTGACTTGCGGCGTCATCACAAACTGCCCACCGCGGCAGATAGCAGTTAAATTAATGACTGGTTGCTCGGGGAGATCAACCTAGGCCTCACAAGGCGCACCGCTGGGAGCTCCTGCCATCGAAGGAGGAGTGGCGCATCGCTTAACCGCTGCACTATACTGTGCCGTGAGTGGTACGAGGAGTACAAGGAATTCATGAATGTGAAGTGGAGAATGATATATTGCATATACGGGAATTAACCCACTGCGCTATCACGCCATGCCCTTAAGGCTGAGCTTAAGTGTCTCCTCCTTGTTTGATGTGTTCTGTAATTTTCTTTATCTTTAAGAGTTCGTATAAAATAAACTTCTCGGGCAACAAAATTAGTTGATAGTTTGCGCCGTGTGTGTGGTTGGGGTTTTCACTTTCGGTATTGTTCGTACCCATGAGTAGCGCATTAAGAAGTCAATCGTTATCGCAATTTATGCAACTCCTTTGAAACGCCCCAAGCTTTCCATGTGAATGGCGTCACTCACCGCGTAACACCTAGACGCCACCCCACTAGACAAATGACGTATGTGTGACTTATGACGTATGACGTTTTTGCTAATCCAAATTATCGTCACACCACAGGATCCCGTGCATTCTGCGCAGTTGGAACTTAGGTTAAATGTTTAGGGGAATCTCCCAAGTTGGAGTGGACTTCTAATAAGGGAGTAATTACTCACTGTCACGCACGTAAGCGAAGCCTTGCGACTACAAAGGAAATCTATACAGCTTCCACAGCTTCCCTTTCGTGTTGGATTCGTCTAGGACTTTTTCTTTAACTACGAAGTTTCTATGAAAGCCGTTCAACTTTGCTTTGTAGCCGTAAGGATGCGCTCAGGAATCCACGTCAAATGCAGCCGTTGTGAAGCCGAGCGTGGTGGCAGCTGCCGTCGCTGATTGGTGGGTCCAGAGTGTGATGTCACGCATTATGTGATCCGGTGCAAGCGTCAGTCGTCAACTGAGCTTGGATACGTACGGTGACGAGGCCATATATGCTATGGCTTTGACGCACTTAATGGAATTAAGTATCCCCCCTCCCCCACCCCCCTAAATTTTGACGAAACCAATGTAAGAATACTAACACAAATGCCTAAAACTTTTCCGGGAGGTAAGAGAATGATCTATCCGAAGCCTTCGTTCACTTTTTCAGTCGAGCTAAACGAGACCTACTATCAGCAGAATGAAAAAAAAAATAATTCGGCAGAGTGACTTTGGCTGCTGTCTTAAAGTCTGAAGCTACGAGAGGTTTTGCTGTCGATAGTGCATGTAGGGGAACGCTCTCGGTTTTTCATGCCTATCAATGTTCTCGATATCAGTTGCTAAGCCGGCGAGTAGATGTATTTGAGGTTTTTTTTCAATCGTGAGAAATGTGTAGGGAGGGTAGCACAGTCTTTTTAGGCTAAGCACCTCGTTTGCGAAGCTGCCTCCGACCACGTCGCCGCAAGGTTGCGATGATACCATTTGCGAGCAGTAGCCAACTATACTGTGTTTGATGGCGATTTAGTAACAAATTAACAGGCCAGGAGAAATAAAGCCAGCTGAAAGGAGAATAACTAAAACCAAGGTGTGCCTCAAGCGACTGCAGTTCGTCACTGTATGGCGATTCAGAGGTATATTTTTAGCAGCTTCCGATTTCGCTCAATGTGTTAACATTACCCCGGGAATTCGTGAAGTCCAAAGGACAAACGAAGAGCAGGCTGCTCTCGCCCCATCTAAATAGTTTTAATGCGAAAGGATTATTAGTCCCATCACTAGAAAAGCCGGAGGCGCATGCGTGTGTGAGTGCATGCGGCACATACTAGCAAATGTTACCGAATATCCCAGCGATAGCAAGAAAAATAGGCAGACGAAATCAAGCGGCCCTTTGACGCACACATGAGGCCGAGCACCACCCCTTCACGCAGTTCTATACATGTCGCTCTTCCACATACACTCGCCACTGCCCAACCTCCAGGTGGCGCCAGCTTTCCCGACATCCGCAGTGCGAAATTGCAAAGGAATCATTTGTCGTACAGCGCTCCGGGTAGCGTCATACTGACTGCTTCATTCCAAGGAATTTAAAAGTTGCCATAGTTAAAAAACTACAAAAAAGTGGTTCGCTAAAGGCTATTGACAATTATAGGCCTATTTTAATTCTACCTGCGATTGCGCAGATTCTCGAAAAGCACCTATTCCGAGTTATGTGCAGTTTTGTTCTCATGAATTATATCCTATCAGAGGCACAGCTTGGTTTCATTGAAGGTAAAGGAACGTTTTGTTTATTAGAAAGTTTTACTGATATCATTTACTCATAGTTCGATAATGATGTATTCGTAGGGTTATCCGTTTTCGGGTTTTATATTTTTTCAAATTCAGGGGGTAAAAATCGGGCATTTTTTTCTTGTCTTGATAATAGCGGAGAAATCGGGTTTTTCGTGGAAAAACTCCGAAACTCGGGTTTTATCGGGTTAAATTTGCAAACTAATAGTTGCATGCGCAACACCTCGGTTTCCATCCAAGACCTGTCTGGTCTCTGCAGGTACCTTAGCTGAGAGAACGTTCGCTCAACGTCGCAGCTGCCATTAGCTAGGCACAAAAATGACAACGCTGCATTTGCTAGCTTTGGGTAACGCGCAGTTGCGTTGTTCCAATAGTCCATCACTTCAGCACCTTCATTTGTGGGGCTTGCTTCCAGCAAGTACTGGTTTAACTCCTCGCGAAGCGAGCCCACATCGTCCCTCACGGAAACAGAGGTCGGAAGTCATCAAACGACTGACTCAGCAGCCGCTTCTGGAACAGATCTAGTACGGCCTCCAGTTTCCATAGTGTCAACTGGTTTTCTTCTTTGTCTGAGACGTTCCGTTTCAAAGTGCAGTCCCAATATATAGAGATTTTGGCACAAAACTCTTCACAACAAGTTTTTCTAACATGGCACTGCTCATCTAATATGCCAATGCTCTTAGGTACCATAGACAAAGCACCTTTCGCCCGATAACTTTTACCGATCATCGTGGAAAGCTCGTTGACAGTCTGCTGTAGCTTGACGTTTACGAGGTGATCGAAGCATGGCATGAGGAGTTTTCCGCTTTCAAACGTTTTCTGGACATCTAAAAGAGGCTGGAGGCACAGCAATTCCGTGGGCACAATTGTTTCAGAAATCGGAAAAAATCGGGTTTTAGCCGATATTTTAGGAAGACGTTCGGGGTGCAAAAATCGGGTAAAATCGGGTTTTACCCAAAAACAAACAACCCTATGTATTCGCATGTGGTCTGTTTTTGAACTCCAGCGAACCTTTCAGATGTGTCCGTCATGAACTACTGCTAAAAGAACTTATGTCATGGGTTTGAGGGGTCCGTTCTAGGATCTGCTGAAATACTTTTGCTAATCGGGCCCAAGTTGACGAAATAGGCGGGCATCGAAGTACAGAGTCACTTTTGTCGGCGGGTGTTTCACAGAGCTCTGATTTATCACCTTTGCTTTTCAATTTAGTTATGAATGATATATCAAATGCTGTAGCAGAATGATCCCTTTTATAATACGCCGATCACAAGCTTTTGTTGTTTTGTTGTCAACAAATGTTTCGGTGGGCCATGGATGCTCCTAGAACGGATGTGGTGCATGTTATGGGATGGTTTTTAAACCATTCTATTTTAATTAATCAACAAGAAACTAAGCTCGTCTGTTTTCACAATCCCCTTGTTGAACCTGTGTTTTATATTTTTCACACTGTCTTAATTGTTGTTGCATTCCTATTAATTTCGCAAATAGTGTCAAATATCTGGGTATGCTTTTTGACAAAGATATGTCTTGGAACAGTCATCTTATCTTAGTATGTAACAAGCTTCATGCACCGATATTTATTACCTTTCCAGACTCGCAAACGTATTGCACACTCCCTCATTTATGGTATCCTCATATATGGAGTCTGCGTTTTATGACTGCTCAAAAACTCGGCGAATGAAATAAAATGCAATACTAAGTAACATCCTTCGATCCGTGGCATAAAACATGGACGGCTCACCTGACTGTAATTTATTTTAGTTTTTACAAGTGCCCTCTTTGATGCCCTCTTTTATCATGCAGTTATTCGTGCTCGCTTTTAGTAAAGTGAATATTTGGTTCCTTTCATTCCTGTTCGTTCTTTTCTACATCACCCTCGTTTTACGGTACCCCACTGCTACACTCATCATGGCCGCTTCAAACCTGATTATAACGCCGCCGCGGTGGCTCAGTGGCTATGGTGCTCGGCTGCTGGCCCGAAAAACGCGGGTTCGATCCCGGCCGCAGCGGCTGAATTTCTTTGGAGGTGAAATTGGAGGCCCGTGTACTGTGCGATGTCAGTGCACGTTAAAGAACCCCAGGTGGTCGAAATTTCCGGAGCCCTCCACTACGGCGTCTCTCATAGCCTTAGTCGCTTTTTGACGTTAAACCCTATAAACCAACCAACCAACCAACCAATCCTGATTATACACCCAAAATTTTTTATTCTCTGCCTGATTATATCTTTTCAGTTTTTTCGCCATCACAATTAAAGCATTTCTTAAAAACTCTTGTGCCGGTAACTTAAGCTGTTTCTTTGTTCGTGTTTTGTTATTAAGGTTACTTTTGTTTGCTTGTTTTGCCACGAATGTATTGCAGAATCTGTAATTCGCCGACAGCTGGGTGCTGCCCTAGAGGCCTTTACGGCTTGGGCAGAGCTGTCTTAAATATGTAAAGATGTTTTTTGAAAAATAAAAGTGTTTATTATTATTATTACTGTTATTGTTATTATTATTACACAAAATCTTCTTGCATGTAGCTTGCATCTGCTAGTCAAGTTGGAGGTCAGCTTGCTACAGGGATTCGAGCCGACGACATAGGAACCTCGTACTTTATGCCTTTCCAGAGTTTCGTGTAAAAATTGTGATGCAACCTTTCGTCGTACGCCGTTTCAGATACTGTCATACGCGCTTGCTTTCGCATTCCCACACGCAATTAGTGTTCAACTGACTGCACGCTATTGCGATTTTCGCCACCTAGAGGGGACGGTTCAATCGGTACAATATGGCTACCCTGTGTAGCATCGTCTCGTGTCAGCATAGGTGGAATCGCTCTCTCACGGCAACGTAGCTCTTTTGTAGCCAAAGAGCTACCCTAGGCTAGCAGAAGCGCGTTTCGCGGTGCATGCCAAAGACCACAACTGCGCATACGCCGTTACCAAGGCAACCAGTTGCTCTGGAGCCAAAAGTGTGCGCCGCGCGCCGGCGCTCCGCTGAGTTCCGATCACTTCGCTATGCGACTAACTGCGCATGCGGAGAGCCACGCCGCGTAGCTGGGATATAAGCCGGAAACGATGCGCTCGCTCCTCAGACGCGCACCATAGAAGAAGGAGAGCGGTCGTGCTCCTCACGGCAGCAGTACAGGCTGCGTGAAATTGAGTCTTCCGATCCAGAAGTCGTCGCATGGTACAAGGCCGGCCGACAGCGTGAAAAGAGGCGAGAAAGGCTAAGCGGGCGGCCGAGACGCTTGAAGAACGAGAGGAACGTCTCGCGAAGAGACGCCGCCAAGCGGCTGAAAGACAACGACGGCGTGTCGCTACCGAAATGTCAGTAGACGAAATAGCTTTTGCTACGTATATCCTGGCCTAGCTGAGCTGAGCCGGTGCCAATTTTTTCGACGGTGGTGGCAGCCCTGCGTGATGCAAACGGTCTTGTTTGTCAGTGGCGTAAAAGAATAAACGAGAGACAAGAAAATAATTGCTGTCTGTCTTTCGAAAACAGCCACCGTGGAAGCGGAGCGGCAGACGGTGGACTCCTGCTTTGGAGTCAACTTAAAACCAATGTGTGCGTTGTATTGTGTTTCATGGCAGGCAAGCACTTAAGGTCATCATCACGCGCCGAACGAAAAGTTCGTTTCCGCAAAATGATTTACCACCTGAAAATGTGTTCGGAAGGTTTCATCATCATCATCATCATCATCAGCCTGACCACGCCCACTGCAGGGCAAAGGCCTCTCCCTTGTCTCTCCAATAACCCTGTCCTTTGTCAGCTGCGGCCACTGTATCGCCGCGAACTTCTTAATCTCATCCGCCCACCTAACTTTCTGCCGTCCTCTGCTACGTTTGCCTTCACTTGGAATCCCCTCCGTTACCATTAAGGTCCAGCGGATATCTTGTCTTCGCATTACATGCCCTGCCCAAGCCCATTTCTTCCTCTTGATTTCAACTAGGATATCATTAAGCCTCGTTTGTTCTCTCACCCACTCCGCCCTCTTCCGATCTGTTAACGTTACACCTATCATTTTTCTTTCCATAGCTCGCTGCGTTGTCCTTAACTTAAGCTGAACTCTCTTCGTAAGCCTCCACGTTTCTTCCCCGTAGGTGAGTACCGGTAAGATACAGCTGTTGTATACTTTTCTCTTGAGGGATATTGCTACAGAAGGTTTAGTGCCTTCAAAACCATAAAAACAGATAAATTACAACTGCTTTATCTTGAATGATTAACCTAGGGTGTAACGGGGGGTGTTCATAAAATTGTGGGAAATCTTTTTCTTTTGTCTCTCTAGGTTTCTGCATGAAAATAAAATGTGGTTTGCGTTCACCACATATCTCCATAATTCACATGTGGGTTTACATTTGTCTGTAAAGCTAAAGCCTGGTGTAAGATATGTGTGCCCACTGCGTATACGACCTAATATCGCTTCATACATTCTTTATATTGCATGCTTATTTTCCTGATTTCTTTGTTGCGAGCTAGTGCAGAGCTTATGTCTGCTATTTCAATGCCATCAATTACTACACGGCTCGGGACCCAGCAAAAGTTTTCGTTATGATGTTGCGTTGCTAACCTTGTTATATTCTTTACCATATATCACAAACTTAGGGTTTTAATGCATTGTCTGGAGTGTAATCCTCTTAGTAGGCTGAAAAAACCAGGTCAAATAATGGTCTTGATGCTTTCGTTGCATAATTCCGAACAGCCGCAAAGAGAACATGATATTCGGCTGTAAAAATCACTGCACACTGCGCAACTTTCGATACACGCGTTTTAAACTCAGTGTAGCTGCAATATTGTTCTTTTAGTACGAGATTTTTAACATCATGTGTTCTGTCGGCGTTTTTTCTTGGTGAAAGGCGTAAGTAAACCTGAGACCACAGACATTGGGAGAAATACATAATGGGTGGTCGTGGCTCTGCGCAGTACCAGGTAATTTGTCCAATATGCCGAGGCTGCGGCACATCTCATCAAACCACGAAAGTGGTGGCCTCCTTGCTTGGATTATATTTGTGGATGTCATTCGAGGCGAACAAAAGTAATCATTGGATAATAAAGGCATTTTGCTCGTGGTGTTATGTTGAGAACGTAGGCAGAAACGAGTGCAGTTCGCATATTTTCTAGCAAAGGCTTATTTCCAATAAAGAAGTGAAAAATATAAGAATGAAACTGAATCGGAATGAAAGTATTCTATCACCTCCGCTCTCCGTGGATAAAAAAGTGAGGTGACACCATACATGCATGCCGTAATATGGCCTGCCACTATACAGCGTGACGACACTTTTAGAGCTTGAAATGTGCCCTTTAGTCATATGATCTCATGAATGTTTGTCGACAAATAGCGCCTTGTGTTCACATAGGCCCTTCGTTTCAGGGCAGAAAACCTTTTCTGGGATTATAGGCTCGCGCCCTCGTAACAAATGCACTCATTATATTGCACGCGTTCTACTAAGCCATCTGCTCCAATTTTCACCGTCTGTTTCTGGCACCACCAAACTCATGCAATGACACTTTGCTGCTTTTCAGTACCGTTATCGTGCAAGCATCTATTTAAGGCACTCTTAACGTAGATTTCAACAGCAAATCTCCGGCAGCAGTATGTGCAAGTGCCGGCGAACTACATAAACTACGGAGCAAACTACGTGCTACCGCGCTGCCGATCTTTCGTGTACTAGCTGGCGGCGCTACCGTAGTGTGGCGTTGATTTCGTGAAAATATCCCATACTTCGCAAGCTATTCGAAATCGAATGTCGAAAGCGGACGTCATTGCTCGCAAATCTCAAAACCTTTGGGTATAGTCGAAACAAAGCTGCAGACTGCAGCATCAAGGTGCTTACTTTTAGTTTTGCTTAAATTTATGGGGTTTGATGTGCAAAAACGAGTCAGACAATGAGGAACGCCGTAGTGCAGGACTCCAGATAATTTCAGCCACCTGCAGGGATCTTTAACGGTGGTTTGCTTTATGGGGTTTAACGTCCCAAAGCGACTAAGGCTATGAGAGACGCCGTAGTGGAAGGCTCCGGAAATTTCGACCACCTGGGGTACTTTAACGTGCACTGACATCGCACAGTACACGGGCCTCTAGCATTTCGCCTCCATCTAAGTGCGACCGTCAGAGCACGATGTATACACACCGAATGTGACCGACGCGACCTCTCTGTCGAGGGTCCGCAAGATCGGCATTCTGCACGGGCTTACCTCGTTCTGGAGCCGCCTGGCCCCCTCTCGGATGCTCAGCGCGGCATCTGCCTCGCTGAGGGACCCAATGCGCTGGACAGCCGTGGAGAGGCGCGGATGCCACGAGACCACCTCGAAGGCCACCGCAGCGCGCTTCATAGAAGAGCCGAGGACGAAAGCAGCCGCGCACTCGAAGAGTGCGTAGTTGCGCCGAACCTGCGAGGGTACAAAGGCGATGGCACTCATTCCCACACGCACGATTTGATAGACAATCGGTGCAGGCAAGGTGCCGGCTATGCCCAAAAGCGGAGGATGATCACTGTTGTGTTGTGTTGTGTTTAGTGGCACATAAGCATCAAAGACTGATGCTCACTTGGTCAGGGATGCAAAGCGGTGGAAACAGCGTCCCCACGGCGTAGCACGGCGTAGGCGCCAATTCATGTGACTGCCTGTCGGCGAGCGGGAACGGTAACCGGAAGGCGTATTGCCAAACCATACCCGGTAGGCGCACTCGAGCAAACGACGCCCAGAAGCGCGATAATGTTTCGTGACGTCACTTATTTCGAAAGCAAAAATGGCTGCTTTATGTGCGGCTGCGGTATTTTCACGCAGTTGCAGACATGTGATCCGAAGGGTCTATGCAAGCCACGGAAATGGCTCGTTTTGTCCTGGGTACTTGCCTCTGAATGCGCAAAGTGCTTCGACTCCAAGCAATATGCGCCGCTGGAGGAAGCATGCTCGCCCCTCGGGTCGAGTCTTCAAACTGACGCGAGACCTACGCAGTGGCGATGCCATGGAGCGTTTATATGTAGCAGTTTGTGGTTATTGCAAGCGTTCCTAATTCCTGCGAGGATCATCGCGCACAGCGGCGAGTAGGAGCTGCTCAGGATGAATTTCCTGTGCGCGCAAGAGCTGCATAGCACAGTTACAAGTGTCCGCTGTTGCGACCCGGGTAGCATGGCCGGACCGGTGAGGGGACGAGGAGGACGGGAAACTGGGTTATGAGGAAGGGAACGCAAACTTTATACAGTTATTTACATTATTTACAAAGAGCGACTGAGAATGACTCTCAGTGGACGGGAACTTCGTCAACCGGAGTCGACGGGAGCTAGCAGGCTTCTCTCGGCCGCACTCACAGCCGAGTGAAATAGGGTTCGGATTCCCCAGATCCCTGGCTGGGGAATAAAGTTCGAAGAGCACTGTCCAATCGGATGGACCGATGTGAACGCTGGTGTTACCACCCACGGCAGGGGCGGTGCTGGCTGTTCCGCTCTCTCGCAGCTCGGTCGATGGGAAGGGGTTGATGCTGACTAATCCAACACGGCTGGAAATGAATCTCCCGCAGTCTACCAGCAGGTGAACAAACGTGCTTCCCCGCCGGATGTCCAGAACACGAGACCTCTGTCGAGGACACAGCCGTCTTCAATTAACAGCCAGCTTGACTGTGCGTAGCACCCTTCCGTCTTTCGGCGACCCGAGGGTACACATTCGGCCTAACTGGCGCCGCCGCGTCGCCGCCGCTTCCGCTGCGGTTGGCGGCTGTCTATGGCCCCGTAAGCCCCCTTCGCATCTTCGGCCTTCGCCGCTGCTGCCGTGGTCACCTCCGCTCAAGGAAGTCCGCTGCCCTAATCCACTTAGGCTAGGAGGGGGGGCATCACAAGCACTACACGTGTCTGCCGCCTTCGCTGCTGCTCGTTGCTGCCTGCTCGGGCCCCCGTGGCCAGAAGTACGATCATGACACCGCGTAGTGAAAGTGATTGCGATCGAAGCGCATTCTTTTCCGTCAAGGCAGCGAAATGTGCTCCTGAGAAAACCCACTACGCACGCCGTATTTTCCGAACGCTGAAATTAATTTGGCTTTCCGCGCTAGTTGCATTCGTTGCAGTGACCGCGACCGAAGCGAGCCCACGACGTTGTTTCCGCAACGTATCCAGCGCCGATCTTGATCAGGATTCGTGTAACTACTATACTTAAAAACTGCCGTGTGTGCGACGTGACCCGATCTTTGCTTCACCGCTGTCGGACCTGTTTTCAGCCGCGACAAAAGCAGCATCGCCGTCTCTGTGCGGCTTGGGGCTCCATACAGCACATTTTGTGATGATGGGTGCTTGGGTCACGACTGGCCGGCGCCAGTGTGTAACAAGCAAAAATGTCGGTGTGCAGTGCAGATGTCTCTTCCGGAGCGTCGTCATTTTTTTTCTTACTTCCTGCGGGCTATGCAGAGCTATGTATGCAATAAGTATTTGCGTGAAGAACTGGTGACTAAAAGCAACTTCCTCTGCATGATGATGGGCTGAGCCAGATTAGTAGTTTTCGGTTCAGGTAGTGACAACATGGGACCGCCAGATTAGGAACTTGCAGTATAAACAAGTATCGCCGCAATTAAACCGCGCCTGCTTCACAGTCTACAAAT